>NC_041404.2:163727035-163792893 GCF_900747795.2 Erpetoichthys calabaricus | reverse complement strand
ATTGGTCATTATTTTTAATAAATATAATAAATATGGGTGTAATACTAGTGATGTCAATGACACCGATTTAATCATAATTGCTGTTCCAAAGTTAGAAAGGGTTAGCTAAATCAAAGTGACAAATAGCAGCAATAAGAAAAGAGAATAGGAAGCACTTGGTAGCAGACAATCAGTTATGATTAGCTGGATCATTAGCCCCAGCGGGAGTATGCTACAGTATGCTGAAATCAGGGGTTTCCAACATTTA
This sequence comes from Erpetoichthys calabaricus, assembly GCF_900747795.2. Lineage (NCBI taxonomy): Eukaryota > Metazoa > Chordata > Cladistia > Polypteriformes > Polypteridae > Erpetoichthys > Erpetoichthys calabaricus. Next base: position 163,792,646 of record NC_041404.2, on the reverse strand, counting down.
AATGCTGAGACTGATTTATCTTTTCTAATGTTTCTTAGTAGACCATTCAAGAATACAGCAGCTCAATATCAAAAGTCTCTGAGTCTAGCAGTAGTTTTATTTATTCTTTCAGCTTTATGCATGGTCTTCATTTAGATTGCAATATATCCTTTGCCGTATAGGCATTACTAAGTGGTGATATGTAAAGGGAAGCTGAGAAGTTTGCAATGTTATGATTTAAAAGTAGATTTTTTAAAATCTGTTCTAAGTGGAAGAGTTGCATGATTGTTCTTTCAACATTTTTTTCTGATCCTTGCTGCCATGTTTAGTTAACTTTAAAGTAGTAATCAAATGATTTGAACATCATGACAATAAACTAATTAGTCTGTTTTGCAATGGGCCCACACTTTCTTTACTTTCCCACTTCATGCCACCTCACAAAAGTGCACACCTCAAAATATGCGGCAAAAAACAAACACCTGAAAACTTGAGCACTAAGAGCACTAAACTTTGACTGTAAAGCTGTTTGAAAATCTTGACCGATCAGTTGTTGGGGCACAGGAGGCAGCTCATCATCAGAAGAAGAGTCTCGGGTACAACAAACAGGATCATGGAAGGTTTCTTGTCTACGGCGAAGTTCTTGGCTTGGTTCAGGGAAGAATATCTAAGACTGGACAGCTTTATATATTCTAGCTGAACAGCATAGAAATGGTGATAGATACTCAACTTGCCACAGAGTATGGTAACTGTTTTTTTTTATCATCTTACTGTTTACAAAAATTACTACACTAAACAATGTAGATACCCTAAACACTTGTTCAGTCTGCTTCTGCCTGTAACCTGAACATTTTGGCAGGGTCTTAGTCTAAAAAATCCTGTGAATATTTCCATTTGTCCTAAAGCGCTGAAAGATCATTCTCAGCAGTGTCTCAATATTTCTAATACTTTTATATGTTTATATAAATGCATTTGGAATAAATGTGTACACACAGTAAAAAAAAAGAAATATGTCTGTAAAGGCATTAAAGTACAAATCACAATAATGTACAGGTTATTTATTACTGTGCACTATATGTACAATCATCATTTCAGATATCTTTGTGTCTAGTTCACTGGCTATAGATCCACAACACAAGATTTATCAAAACACAGATGATTTCAGATTGACTTTTCATTTGATTGATAATCGCATAATGTGTGCACAAGGCTCACAGTGGCTCTGGATTTCGTTTCAGACAGTTTGACACTTTTGAGTGTTTATGTTTTTTGTTTACCTGTTCCTATATTTAAATAAATTTGTCATTAATGTTCTCAATGTTGGACACATGACTAATTTGCTAAAGAGTGGGCCAATTCTTGAAAAGTGAACTTTGGTTTAAAATGAATTTTATAAGATCTACAGATTTGAAATGTACTGTGTTATAGAGGCATTTTAAAGGTAAGTGGCTTCACTCTGGAATAGATCAGATGTCTCCGTACCAAGAAAAATCTTTGCTTTATGTTGGAAGACCAAAACAAATAAATCACAGTAAAGAAAGCATAGCATTAAGCAAAGGGTTCACCTGCAGGTGTAATTCAGCTTTTGACTATCAGAATAAAATGAATGTACACCTACAGCCACCATGATAACATTAGATCAATCTAGGCAAGAACAGGCCATTCAAACCAACAAAACTCGCTCTTCTCCCCAGCCTCTAAAATTTATGAAGAGGAAACAACTCTGATGTTGGGGAAAAGGTACATTGGTTGCAAGTTTTAGTTTAAATACATTTCTTAATTTCAAATGAAGCAATTAATGGAACAACTCGGGTAATTAAGATGGCTGGAACCTTCTCTGTGTATGCTACATTATGTCTCAAACTGCCAATAGGCTTTTCTTCTTGAGTGTATTTTAGAAAGTTTTTTGCCTTTGTTACAGCTAATCGTACTGAACAATTGATTCAGCCATTCGTTTATTTTTGTCAGTACTCCTGTTAACACTCTTAATTTAATTTTTCATATTGTTTTGCCTGTTATCAATGAGGTGTAAATAACAACATAGCTAGGTTCTGGCCATTTCATTTTTGAACCACCTCAACCTTAGCACACTTCTAATATATAAAATTAAATATGAAAAAGAAAAGATTGATGACAGGTTAGTACTAACCCACTTCACTCCACACAACTTCCATTTGATTTCTAAGTCATATAATTGTAAACTAATTTGTCTTTACTCTTTGATCAGAGTAAGTCAAACAGTTCACAGTTCTATTTTAAAATCATGAAGGAATCCTCCAGTAATTTAGAATTGCTAACATTGTTGTACTGAAATGGAAGAGCTGAGTGCTTTCTTTGCTGTGCTGATGGTGTCTTCATATATTTAGCTGTTATGCACATGGAAATGAATCATTCAGTACACAGTGCAAATCATATCTTTTCTTGCGTTAAACCTTATCACTTTTTAATGGAAAACATTTACCTAATCTAACAACAGTTGCATGGCTTTTATAACATTATGTAACTCAAGTGTACTTCTTATGACATGGGTTATAAAACTGCCATACTAAGTTGTTTGGTGTAACAGAACATTTATTTCAGTATATATTGCAGTTGCATCAGAGCAATAAAAGTACATTAAACAGCTTTCACCTTACAGATTCCTTTATATAACTTAGTGCTGTTACTTTACAGATTTTTGGCATTATATTTAATGTATAGGATTCTAACTTTTGTTTAAGTGGGTAATCTGAGCTAATTTCTGAATTTCCCCATGGGATTAATAAAGTTTAGCTAATCTAATATAGTGAAGCATGTAAACTTACTATGTTGTATAATATGAAAGTATTTCCAATAATGTTTGTTAAAGATAAATACTGTTTTTGTGAATTTTATTTAAAATTAAACACTATTTTTTTTTTGATAGGTATAGCATATGGCCATATAGATTTTTCAAAAAACTGGGTATTCCTGGACCTACTCCACTACCATTCATTGGAACTTTCATCATTATAGAAAGGTGAGAATCATTTTGTATTTGTCAAGTTGTTGTATAGCTTAAATTAATTTGATTTTAATTTAATTTGTATATGAATACAGGACAGCAATCTGCGTTTCTTAGGAAATACATTATTCATGCACACTTGATGTCACTTTCAATAAAGTCGGTTTGCAAACTGATGTACCTTTATAGTAATAAAGTCAGTTCTCGCTATCCACCAGGGTTACATTCCTGAAAAGCCCAGCAGAAGCAGAAACAGCAAATACTAAGGCATTGATCCTATGCGAAAAATGGGGTTAGGTTCTGCTAGACCCCATTCACTATAAACTTTTGCAAACCATTAACAATAAACACATTATTTTTTGTACGAAAAATCAACTAAGCCCATCACATTCCATTTGCATTTAGAAAAAATGGCAGAACACTTTCATTAGCACTAAGCTACACTGCCATTGTTGAAATTTATTACATTTATCAGAAAAACAGAGAAAACGTGGAAGATTAACAGAATGTGGAGACTTGTTGACAGGGGCGTCATGGTGGCACAGTGGTAGCACTACTGCCTCGCAGTTAGGAGACCTGGGTTCGCTTCCCAGGTCCTCCCTGCGTGGAGTTTGCATGTTCTCCCCGTGTCTGTGTGGGTTTCCGGGCGCTCCGGTTTCCTCCCACAGTCCAAAGACATGCAGGTTAGGTGGATTGGCGATTCTAAATTGGCCCAAGTGTGTGCTTGGTGTTTGTGTGTATCCTGCGGTGGGTTGGCACCCTGCCCGGGATTGGTTCCTGCCTTGTGTTGGCTGGGATTGGCTCCAGCAGACCCCCATGACCCTGTGTTTGGATTCAGCGGGTTGGAAAATGGATGGATGGATGGACTTGTTGACAAATATCAAATATTTTTTTCTTCCAGGGCTTTTTTAAATATGACATAGAGTGTTTCAAAAAATATGGGAGAGTGTGGGGGTAAGTACATTTAATTAGTTTTTTTTAATGTCTTTGGATATTCAATACATAGAAATTGATTTATTAGTGAAAACAAATTTTGACAGACTCTGAGTTGTACAAATGTGTGAAAGAAAAATGAATCAACAGTTAGACAAGTTGTATAAGTAATGCAAAATAAGGTAAAAAAAATGTTATATTCTGAAAACATTTAGGGTTTTCTTAATTTGTAACACATTTTTAAGGACAGCATAAGCAGAAACAATTTTCTTACTTTTGATGTTGCTCTTCTGTTCAGTTTTCTTACATTAGTTATATGTAAATACTGTATGTGTGTATAAAGTCCTTCACTAATACATTCCATCCAGTTCATACTGGAAACAATACTTTTATATTGAATTGCATCACAGGAATGTTAAGTGATTTGTTCAAGTCTGCAATAGGAACACAGAAATGAGAACAGAAAGTGCATTTTTAGAACCACTACTTTTAACAGAATAGGTTATAAATTGTTAAATCAGGAAAAATATATCATATGATCATTGTAAAGTGAACTTCAAAATTTAAAAGAAGTGTGTGGTTTTAACAAGTTTACTTTTTGGAGGCAGAAATGCACTTCTTAAGAGTTCAAACCCGGGTGATTTCCTGAATTCTTTTTGTCTCACAGGATCTACGATGGCAGAGCGCCAGTGTTGGCTGTAACAGACACTGCAATAATCAAAACTGTTCTAGTAAAGAGTGCTTCTCTTTTTACAAATAGGCGGGTATGTAAATGTAGATTATTTTTATTGTTTTAGTATGTGCATGTTTCAGCAGATTTATTTGAAACACAGCTGTTGACTGTACTGTTTTTAAAATATGTATATATTTTTTAATATTTTAAATTACTTTTATTACTTTTGTTTTAACAAACAAATCTCAGTGCCTGTCAGTTTGTCCCAAAGGCGTCTGAAAATGATTTATTGCATTTATGTTTAGTTATAATTCTGCTACTTGTTCCAGTTATTGTTGAGCTGTAATCTTTTGTCATGGATGTCTCGTCACTCAGAAATCTGGAAGAGTAGATAGATAGATAGATACTTTATTAATCCCAATAGGAAATTCACATTCTTCAGCAGCAGCATACTGATACAATAAATAATATTAAATTAAAGAATGATAATAATGCAGGTGAAAAACAGATAACTATGTATAATGTTAAATGTTAACATTTACCCCCCCGGGTGGAATTAAAGAGTCGCATAGTTTGGGGGAGAAACGATCTCCTCAATCTGTCTGTGGAGCAGGACATTAACAGCAGTCTGTCGCTGAAGCTGCTCTTCTGTCTGGAGATGATACTATTAAGTGGATGCAGTGGATTCTCCATAATTGATAGGAGCCTGCTGAGCGCCCTTCGCTCTGCCACAGATGTTAAACTGTCCAGCTCCAAGTTTAGTAAGTTTGAACAATGCCAGTAACAGCGTTTTGTAGTTCCTAATAATTTGAAAAATGCTTTTAATTGTGCTTTAATACTTTAAAGAAAATGTAACAAAACAAAAATACTTCTAAACCCAATATAATCTAATTTTAAATGTACAGCTCAAAGTCAAGTGGGTGCTAAAAGGAAAAAAACCCTGATCTGTTCATCAGTGTGTAAGAACCTGGAAAGCAGGTCCTGTAGTTTTCATGTGGAAATCTAATACTGTATGTAGGTGTTTACTTAATGTATGACTTGAATATGAAGAGAGCTCATAGGTTACCAGAATGGAAATTGGTGAAAAATTCGGAAGTGTGCTACGTTGAAGTTAAACAATCGTTAAGTTAATTTCATCTTAGGAAATAAACAAATTACAGGGACTCAGTAGTTTTCCTATCTTAGCACATTAATGAAGGCTCACAAGCTGAAATATTTATTCTCTCTTTTGCCTAATTTTTCAGAGTGAAATTATCTTTCACTGGTTCTTACCTTTTGCACCTGCATATTGATACAACTCTTTTTTAACTCCAAGATAATCTAGTGATTAAAACTTAAGTATCATTACTTTGTTGCTAAACTGTTCTGATATTTCTCCCTGACATAACCCTGTTAGAACATCTGAATAACCCTGTTAAAACCTTTAAACAAAATGTATCTGCCCAGCATATAACTATTTCCTGGGACACTTTTCAGATGACAACAAATGATGGCAAAGTAAGATAGTCAAGATAAGGGAGTATTAGCAAGCTATACACACACGCACACACTGCATGTTGTCAGCTGTGACTTTTTATATGACAAATGATTGTATTTTCACATTTGATGGCATGTACTAGTTTGTTTAGAATAATAGGACCAACTTTCATCATTGTACATGATCACATTTATGTTCATTTCCCTGTCTGGTTTTATAAATAAGATTTACATTTTTAGAACTGATTTTTGACTGTGAATAGTTTTCCAAATAGGGAAATCCTGGTCCTATCTGAAAACGATTCAGTAAAAGAGAGATCAATTTATGCAACAGGAAATCTCATAAATTCTGACCTATTTTTGGTTATCTTTTCTTTAAATATATGTTTTTAAAGAAAAGATCACTTGCAGAAATTCTCAGATAACTCTGCACTCATCGAGTGAATTAATAAGAAGGAATTGTCTGCACCTTAACATCAGCAAAACCAAGAACTGGTTATTGACTTTCACCAAAGAGCCTCTGTGTCCGGTCACCATTCGAGGAGTGGATGTAGAGGTGGTGCACTACTACAAGTACTTGGGAGGGGAGCCACATAAATGAAAGGTTGGACTGGTGTCATAACACAGAAGAAGAATACCGTATAAGAAAGAGCAGAGCAGGCTCTTTTTTCTTAGGGGACTGCATTCCTGTAATGACATCCATCATATCTTCTACAACTCTCTGATGACCAGAATATTAGGTGTACTGAGCTTGTAACATCACTTCAAGTAGGCCCACTGAATAAACAAGGTAATTAAAGGGCAGGGTCAGTTATGGGACACACTCTGGATATTCCTGGAGGTTGTAACAAAGGAGAGAATTAAAACAAAACAGAGTGCCGTTATAGACAATGCTGTACATCCTCTTTCTGACACATTAACACTAAGGATTTTCAGCCAACACATAATTCAGAATTGTGTCAAGAAACGTTACCGTGGCTCCTTTACACCAACAGCAATATGTCTGCATAATGCCTCACTGGGACTATCTATGTATTTATTTGTTTAAAAGGCTTCTTTAAAAAGCCAGATTTACCCCGGGGACATAATAAAGTTTTATCTATCTATCATATGCACACATTTTTATATAGTTGCAATAACAAAATCATAGGAATAATACTATGAATAAAGGAATGATGCATTTTGTTATAAATAACTATAGCATTATAACTCTTTTTTTATTTTAGTCAGAATAACAATTACATTTTATCAACATGGTTTTGTGAAAGTAATTACCAGAAAAATCAAGCATATTTACAACTCACCAATGTGAGTTTACAAATGAGACAGTTCTAGCATAAAGGATTAGCAGTTTTATTCTCCAAATATCAAGACACAGTTCCATGGCTCAACAGATGGAGATTGCATTTTAGTCATATAATTAATGGTTTTAATGTAATGTAACAGGAAATGAATAACCTAGGATATTACAAATACTTTTTCTATTTATCTTTCTAGAATTTTCAGATTAACGGCCCTCTAAATGATGCAATCACAGTTGCAGAAGATGACCAATGGAGAAGAATTCGCGGTGTTCTTTCTCCAGCCTTCACCAGTGGACGACTGAAAGAGGTTAATTGTGTTTGTCTTTTGTTTGATACAGGAAGAACTCACCGTGTGTTTTTTGAACTGGTCATTTTTAATGTGCTAGATAATTTTAGATAAAGTAACTGCTACCTCAAATTCACTTAGTGTTATTCTTACAAAGTATACTTTTGCTTTAAAGACCAGTTTTTGTACACTGCTACAAATGCAGTATAGCTGAAACACAAAAGAGCATGGGAAGAGTCACTTAGGCTGAGAAGCTGTTTGCCATTGATATTTCTGACTAAACAAATCACAAAAAGGACAATAAATGTTGGGTTTACTGGAGAGGAAATGCTGAAGATGCAGTAGTAATAGTATATATAGAGAGACAGACATGGAGACCACGAATGAGATAGCAAAATTTGCATTGGGAATGTGTGATCAGATCATTTATAACAGGGGTACTGGTAAAAGTTGGTGATGTCAGAAAAATTTGCCTATGAATTCGTAAAAGAAAAATACCCAAGATATTTACAAGTTACAGCAAATTCAAAGAGAATAAGAAAGATCATATTTACATGCTTAGCTCAGCAGCTAACAAAAGACAAAATGCCTTGTGGAGAAAGTTTAATTGGCCATGAATCAAAAAAGTGGGATCAAATATTGGAATTATTTTTGAAAAGATGTTGAAATATCTAAAAAGTGTATCTTTGGCATACACAGTGAAATAAAAGTGATGTTGTTTAAGTTGTTATCTATAGTAAGTGGCTACATAATGCACTTAAATTACTGTGTAGTAAGAATTCTTTGCATGCATAAGTAACACGGAAATCAGTGGGTGCCTAATTAATCTTGACATACTGCTGAAGAAAAAATAAACCTTATTTTTCAGATTTTTCCAATTGTGAAACATTATGGTGAGAACTTGGTGAAGAATGCAGAGAAAGCATCAAAAGAGAGTAAACCTGTGTCAATGAAAGAGTAGGTATTATGAAGATGTTAGTCTTCTGAAGTCCTTATTTCTTTGTAACAAACTTGCTTATGGTTGTAATATTTCTTTCCTACAAAGCTGGTTCTGTTGACTGTTAATGCCTAAGCCTAGGTACCAGTTTCACAGAATAACTGACAAGAATGCATTTCCAGAATCAATAATTAGATGGATTTTTTTGTTGTGACTCAATCTGTTATTTATGTAGCCTCGTTAGTATTAAGTGTATCCCTGGAAAAACAAACCAAACTAACACTGACAATGAGAAGTTTTTTTGTATTCATTAAGGGATAACCAGAATGTGTGATCATCGCCATATTTATATGTAGCATTGCGTGACGTAACAAGCAGAGCAATGCATTCACTTGACTTGTACCAAGATGTCATGTAAACAACAAACAGCAGACAGTAAAAATGACTATTAATTTCAGTATATATATATACTGTATATATATATATATATATATATATAAATAATATATCAGTGCCATTTGAGATGGTGTTGCTTCAAAGTCCTTGTGACTGTTTACATAATTACAAATACATAAGCTCACTGCTCCAAAGTGCAAATGCATGGAGACATTACCTTTTTAATTCATGAAGGCATTGAATTTGTATTAAAACATTAATTGATACTGTTGGTTTTATTAATAGATAGATAGATAGATAGATAGATAGATACTTTATTAATCCCAAGGGGAAATTCACATACTCCAGCAGCAGCATACTGATACAAAAAACAATATTAAATTAAAGAGTAATAAAAATGCAAGTAAAAACAGACAATAACCTTGAATAATGTTAACGTTTACCCCCCGGGTGGAATTGAAGAGTCACATAGTGTGGGGGAGGAACTATTATAACTTATTTATTATAACTTTAATCTCTTTTGTGAATTTCCCCTTGGGATTAATAAAGTATCTATCTATCTATCTATCTATCTATCTATCTATCTATCTATCTATCTATCTATCTATCTATCTATCTAATCTATCTATCTATCAACTTTAATCTCATTGCAATGAAAGTTCTTCTTCTTGCCTGAAAGTGTTGAACATGCCATACTTCACTGTAATCATCTGGTAGCAATCTGTAATAATTTAGTAGACCTCATGACCCAATACATTAATAATATTTATAAGTACAGAGGCTGTATTGCACAAGGTTGTTTTTTATCCTTAAAAGTAAGGTATACTGTGTGGACACCAGGGTGCACTCCAGCTCCCCAAACACCCAACACAGCCAGGCTCAGACTCAAGTGTAAAAGACTGAAGAGTCTTTATTCGTGAGAAACTGTTCTTTATAAAGTGTTTCCCACCACAGCCACAAGTATACGCAATTAGCATAATTATCAGCAAAATAAAGCAACTGTTTTCTTCTTTCTTTCTCTCACTGCTTCCTCCACTCCTTCTCTCAAGCTTCATCCACCTGACTCTGGTTCCTCAATGTGAGGCAGGCAGCTCCTTTTATGTACCACCCAGGAGTACTTCTGGATTTTGTATACATGGTCCGAAAACATTTCCGGGAAATGTTGGAGCCCCATGAAGTAGGGTTCCTCATTTCCTGCAGCACCCCCTTACTGCACCCACGGAACCCTACAGGGCTGAGCTGAAGAACTCAATGTACCATGGTGCTGTGTAGGAATCTGAGGCACCGTTGCAGCCTAGGAGGGCTACCATCAAGCGATCCAGGGGAGATAATTCTCTGTGCATGCTTTGTCCCTGGTCCTCCCATCCTGAGGGCATCCCTGCCGAGTAAGGACACCAGCCGTCCCACACAACTGTTACAGATGACAATAAGGAACAATAAGTAAAGATTAATTTTGCACTGAAAAAATAAAAAGGTGGTCACTGTGCATCAGTAATTAACAGTACTGTCATCTAGCAAATCTGACCTTACTTTTATTCTATGTTAATTAGTGTTCCCTAATTTTAAATATTTATTTTCTTTTTTTTCTCTTTCTTCGTCATGTAAAGCACTTTGAGCTACATTGTTTGTATGAAAATGTGCTATAGAAATAAATGCTGTTGTTGTTGTTGTTGTTGAGATCAAATGCCAGTGATGCTTTATGTACACCCTCCATGATTAAAATAGTAAACACAATTCATAAGCTTATAGACAAAAACAGCAGAGTGGGGGAAACTGGGATATTTCCATTGTGTTTTTAAATTGGTGACATTTCACTTGTAACTGATAAACAGAATTTTAGGCTTGTTGTGAAATGAAAAAAAAAAAACTTGAGCTCTTTTTTTATTATTCTTAAATGACTAACTACATTTCATTTGTTTATTGTTAGCTTCTTTGGTGCGTATAGTTTGGACGTTATGGCCAGCTGCTCCTTTAGTGTGGACGTTGATTCTGTCAACAACCCTGATGATCCATTTGTGACCAATATAAAAAAGATGCTTAAATTCAGTTTCTTTAACCCATTTCTTCTGCTTATAAGTAAGTGAAGAGTAATCTTTTTCAGTCTACAATGGTAGCTTATCTGCATAGTTTCTTCCATTAATTCAATGGCCCAAGTTTTAAGGTTTTGTTTTCCTCTTGAATCCCATCTTTACAAAAGGTTAAAAAGAAAATAAAAAATGGTGGTCATTTTGGTGTCAGAATGGTGCTTTAGTTAGCTGTGCTGTTTCATAACTCCAGCAAACTTGGGTTAGAGTCCCAAACCATTCACAGCCTGTGTAGAATTTTCTCACCCACGTGGGTTTTTCTGTGGATACCCTGGTTTATTCCCACATCCCACACACATTGGGCTTGGTGCTGTGTAAGCGTCAGTGGACCATACCATAGGCTGGCACTCCATCCAGGGTTGATTCCTGACTTGCACACCATGATGCTGGGACAGGCTTTGGCTCTCAGTGCATTAAATGGATGAATGAAGGTCACTTATTGTTTACTTCTTAGTTTTCACAGTCTTAAGCTTGGTTTATTGTATTATTGTTTTCAGTTTAGCTTTCATTATTCATATTCTCACACATATTACAAGGAATAATCTGACAATCCAGAATAACCAAATTGCCTGTCTATTTTTTACAGTCTTATTTCCTGTTGTGATTCCATTACTGGCAAAACTGAACTTCACCTTCTTTCCCAAATCAACCATGGAATTTTTCTATGAATCTCTTAAAAGAATTAAAGCAGACAGAAAAAAAGGTGTCCATAATGTAAGTCTTATAAATGTTAATCTTTTAACTTATTTTTTGTAGGGAATTTCAATTTACAGGCCCAAAGCATTATGCACATTTAATAGAAGACATCACAGTTAAAGTATAAATGAACATCCTATAAATCACACAAACATCTTGCAATATGTACATTGAAATACAAAATATATGTGGAGACTTTTTCTGTAAATTAGGTTGCTATAGTACCTAGATATTAAAATGTATGAATTTGTTATCCATCTATCATCCAACCCGCTGAATCCGAACACAGGGTCACAGGGGTCTGCTGGAGCCAATCCCAGCCAACACAGGGCACAAGGCAGGAACCAATCCCGGACAGGGTGCCAACCCACCGCAGGACACGCACAAACACACACTAGGGCCAATTTAGAATCGCCAATCCACCTAACCTGCATGTCTTTGGAAAGTGGGAGGAAACCGGAGTGCCCGGAGGAAACCCATGCAGACACGGGGAGAACATGCAAACTCCATGCAGGGAGGACCCGGGAAGCAAACCCAGGTCTCCCAACTGCGAGGCGGCAGCACTACCCACTGCGCCACCATGCCGCCTGAATTTGTTATGTTTAGGTGAAATCAGGGCAAGAAAGAGCAAAGCGAAATTAAGATCAGTAAAAGATTACATCAGTCATTGGTGGTCCCTAAGTTTTCTAATATTGCACTGCAGCACAATCAAACATGAATGATTCTGGCAGAATGCAACAAAAGCCTGGTATTTGTACCATCCATCCTAAAGTTCAGTTCTGATCAACTCAGAATTCCACAAGCCACTGTAAAATATCAAGAAGAGAAAAAAAATAAGAAGATGTTGAAGTAGATGTAATAATAATTGCCGCAATTATGAATATAAAGAAAGAGCAATATGAAAAGCCTCCTTGGTGATATGATTTGGGTTGTTGTTAAGAATACAAAAGGGTGATAATATGGTCCATTAGCACTTAATCGGAAATGAATGGTTCAGTGTGCAATCTTACAGTATGTGATTTATAATTGATGAAATTCGTAAACTTGCTCTCATTAATATTAGGTGGGCTTGCGATAAGCATTTCTTGTTTGTCAAATTATCTACTGATGTACAAAAGGTCAAGGCTTAACATTTTTAACTAGGAGTAGTAATAAAAGTAGACACTGTACAAAGTGTTTTGGTGTGTTTATTATTTTTAGGCCCCTCTCACCCAAACAGACACACACATACAGTACTTCTGTTTGCTGTTTAGCTTTAGTACTCCAAGAATCATTAAGTAATAACAACACTGCTTCCACATTGTTTTCTGGGGAGTTGTTTTGTCTATAGCCTGTTTCACATTTCAGTTGTTGCTGTTAAAAACTTAATATATAGATACAATCTCAGACGATCAATAAATGTTAAAAAAAAACTCTTATTTGGATGCTTTATAGTCCAGCAATCTTAAATGAGCAGTTATCAGAGAAAGTGGAAGCAGATCAAAAATGATCAAATAATATGAATTAACTTCATTACCAGAAGAAATTAGAACATTTTGAATTGCTGTACCATAACTGTAACTATAGCTTCTAGCACATTATATCCTTTTCAGATTTTTAATAATAATTAATAATTCTTTACATTTATATAGCACTTTTCTCACTACTCAAAGCGCTCTCGACACAGGGAGGACCCGGGAAGCAAACGTCTGATTGGCCATATATACATTTTAACCAGGGAATCAATACTCCGCTTACTGGTCATGGGCAGTGTCAATAAATTAATTTCTTAAAACATGTAGAACTTGTTGTTAGTTTGAGAGTAGAAGAATGTTGGTACAAGACCTGAAGGTGCTGAACACAGTTGGGACAAAGCCAAGACCCTTTACCTAAGACCAAAAATACTGGAGAACATCCATCCATTTTCCAACCCGCTGAATCCGAACACAGGGTCACGGGGGTCTGCTGGAGCCAATCCCGGCCAACACAGGGCACAAGGCAGGAACCAATCCCAGGTAGGGTGCCAACCCACCACAGGACACACACAAACACCCAAGCACACACTAGGGACAATTTAGAATTGCCAATCCACCTAACCTGCATGTCTTTGGAATGTGGGAGGAAACCCACGCAGACACGGGGAGAACATGCAAACTCCACACAGGGAGGACCCGGGAATCGAACCCAGGTCCACAGGTCTCCCAACCGCGAGGCAGCAGCGCTACCCACTGCGCCACCCCACTGGAGAACATTTGTTGCCCATTATGCTGTGTCATGGGAGGATCTAAGGCTAAGAAAAGACCCAAGTCTGAAGATATATATCCACATTTAAAATCAGCCCATCTCAAGTAGAAATATTCCCCCTAGTATAACACTGGGATGTGATTTTATTTTAGGTGTACTTTTATACTGATATATTGTTGGATTGTTTAAAAGACACTTTATTACATAGAGCTCCACGGTGCATTCAAACAGTTTTTTGTTTCAGCTCACTATCCACAAACCACAGTCCCTGCTGTCAAACAGGATGAAAGTGAATCATGCATGCATTTAACAATATTCAAAAGTGCATTGAATGAAAGAATTCAGTTAAAATTTGGGTTGGTGTGATGGCATGAAATCTCATTTAGTTGCATTGCTGTAGGTGCATACCATCTGCTTTATGAATGGATCGATTCATGTTATCTCATTCAGGAAAAATATTTTAAAAAAATGACATCCACTAAAGTTAAGCTGTACATATATACAATGTAACAAAGACTCAAAGTTTCATGAAGAACGGTTTTAAATTGATCAGTTACATTTAAAATCAGGCTTTAAAATGTTACGCATACTTCAAACAACCGCTAATGCAGTTTTAGAAATAAAATTATTTTTTATAAATGACTTATCTTTCATTACTCCTAGAAATACTAACAATTTTTCTCAAAAATATTCTTAAAAAAATAAGGTGCAAAATTTCCCTTCCTTTTACAGAATCGTGTGGACTTTCTTCAACTTATGGTTGATTCTCAAATGACAGAGACCAAGTCGACCGAACAGGAAGTACAAAAAGGTTGAGTCCACTTTTAGTGCTATAATTTACAATGTTCTTGACACAAAAGTTTAAAAAAACAATGTTACACTTTAAAGTAAGATATGATGAACAATGCATATCTGTTTTTATAACCATGTGAACAATAAAATTGAGCAAAACACATCTGCAAAGCTTATGCAGATACAAAATAGTAAGAAAGTATGTAAGTTTTCAGTAAAACTAGCTTGTAGCCCAAAGACGTTGTAGTAGTTAAAGTTAACATAATATCCCAAATTCTTTAGTGCCGTTTTCTCATTTTCCTTCTAACAGGTTTGACAGACCACGAGATTTTGACACAGGCCTTTATCTTCATTGCTGGTGGATATGACACTACGGGCTCAGGCATCGCTTTCTTGGCGTTGAACCTGGCTGCCCATCCAGAGGTAATGCGGAAGGTTCAGGAAGAAATTGACCTGGTGCTTCCAAATAAGGTAAGGTTTTATAGTATTACATCAGTCCATTCAAGACTGGAGTACATTTATATTTATTTGCTTAGCAAATGCTTTAATCCAAAGAGATTTACAAAAGATATCAAAATAATCGAAGAAAGCATCAGTCGAAGGGATTGTCAACTCGGGTTAATTCAAGGCAAATTTTTTTGGTCACATGCAAAGTATAAATTCAGTACACACTGTAGTGAAATGCTCAGTTGCTAAACTCCTAGACTGTGCATTTAAGAGGAACGTAAAAGGACAATGACATATACAGTATACATGACTTTATAAATATCAACAAAAATAATTATGCAATAGTATACATTATAATAGAATTATAAAATGTGTGATAAATAATAGATTATAACTAAATAAATAACCTAATGTAAGGGAGTTAACAATATGTTATATCATATAGCTCTAGACATTTTCCTTATTCAAGATGTGGATGGTCTGTCGAACAAAGGTCCTCCAAAGTCTCTCTGAACTGGTCTTCAGGCAGCAGTAATGTTTACCTGACCACAGTACAGAAGAGAGACCATTGTTGTGATGGCTGGTATCGCTGATCATTTTCTTTGTTCTGGTTCGACATTGCTTGGTGCGGATGTCCCGGAAATTAAGAGAGTGCACACCCAGTAATGCGTTCAACTGAGTGCACCTCTTGCTTGCTGAGCATTATGGTCCTTCTGTGTGCTGTTCAAAAACCAGAAAGTAGTACTTCCTGTCCGAATACTTTCAATGGTGGATGTGTAGAGGTTCTGAGGTAATTGGGAGGGCAGCCTGGAGTCTCTGAGGCATCTAAAGTGGAAAAGACATTGTTATACCTTACTTACCAAGGTGTTGGTGTGAATTGGACCAGGTTAGGTCCTCTGTGATGTGGACCCTGAGGTATATCCACCTGGGTGCTGTTAATACTGGGGCTGGTAGTGCCTCTGCTGTTTTCTCCCAAAGTCCACAATCAACTCCTTTGTCTTGCTGACATTCAAGAGTAGACTGTTGTCCCAACACCAATGTGACAGACTGTCCAATTCTTCCTGGTAAGCCTGCTCATTGTTGTTTGTTACCAGGCCTACCACAGTTGTGTCATTAGCAAACTTGTTAGAGTCATGTGCAGCTGTGCAGTCATTTGTGTAGTGGGAGTGCAGCAGAGGACTCAGTACACTGCTCTGTGGAGTGCCTGTGGTGAGAGTGAGGGATGATGAAGTGTGGCCACTCACTCAAATCACCTGGGTTCTTCTTCTCAGGAAGTTATAAATGTACAGTGATGTGTTCAGATGCAGGTCCCAGAGCTTGGTGATGAGGTTCAAGATGTTTACTATGTTAAATGCAGAACTGTAATCCAGCAGAAATAGCATTTGCACATAATTCACTCTCTTGTTGTCCAAATGGGCCAGTACTGTATGAAGGATCAGGTGATGGCATTCTCTGTGGATCTACTGGAGTGGTTTGTGAATTTTAATGGATTTAGCTCTTTTGGCAAAGAAGTGCATATAAGTATTTTTGATTAGTATCATAAAAACACTTCAATTGTTATAGGCGTTAATGTGATGGGGACTATAGTCATTAGATAGGCATGACTTGCCTTTGTAGATAGTGGATGATTAAAGCATGTTGGTTGCAACACCACTGGAATAAGAAAGGTTCAATATTACTATGAACTATTTAGTTTCTGTTTGTAATATTGATGGGCCATTATGATTCATTTTACTAATTTGATTCTTTTGAACTACCCATTTAATGTGAACTCAGTTCTTTTGATTCATTTGATTTGTTTGATTAATTTAGAGTCTATGTATATGGAAGGGCTGGCACAGGTGGCGCAGTGGGTAGCGCTGCTGCCACGCAGTTAGGAGACCGGGTTCGCTTCCCGGGTTCCTCCCTGCATGGAGTTTGCTTGTTCTCCCCGTGTCTGCGTGGGTTTCCTCCGGGTACTCCGGTTTTCCTCCCACAGTCCAAAGACATGCAGGTTAGGTGCATTGGTGATCCTAAATTGTCCCTAGTGTGTGGTGGGTGTGTGCCCTGCAGTGGGCCTGGGATTGGCTACAGCAGACCCCCGTGACTATGTAGTTAGGAGTAGTAGCAGCTTGGATAATGGGATGGATGTATATGGGGAAGTCTGGGATTGGTGTTTGGTCCCCTCTGATTGCATCACAGATATATAATTTAATTTTGCATACATTATTTGATGTATACAGTATGTATGTGTCTGTATAAATAATATCTTTTATTAATTTATGTTTAACACAATTCATATGCCATTGTCCTTTTTCCATACACAAAAGGCATGATAACACATTTGAGGTACATAATTAAAATACAACATTTTTGGTACAGAATCACCAAGTGAATGAGAAATTGTGCAACATATACTTAATAATTTGCGAATTCAAATGAATGAGAACACTAGACTGCTTCTCAGATTGCGGACTCATTCATGAATCAAATGAATCCAGACTCACTTATTCAAGTTGCTCTTGCACATGTGCTTTAAACATCTATCAGCGAAATTAAAAAAACTACAACATCACACGAGACCGCGCATACGCTTCAGCACTCTCGATGACCTTCACTAAACTGATTTGTTTGTACTCCAGAATCAGTTTAAGTGATTCACTGAAAAGAGTCGTTCAAAAAGATCTAATCTTTTGCAAATCGCCAATCTCTAGTTTGTACTTGGGTATAGAAAGATGGTGGCATGAGAGGGAGGGAGGGAGGGACTATGCTTATAAATAGATAGATAGAACTTTATTTGTCTCCAGGGGGGAAATTTGGCTTTTTTACAGAAACTCAATAAAAGTAAATAAGTATACCACACACTGTTTGGTCTGAACACACTGTGGAATTACTATAAAGCAAGAAAAATTCAAAAGAAAGAAAAGATAAGTTCTGACCTTAGCCATCAACAGTCAGTGAGGCATTATATAGACATATTGCTGTTGGTATAAAGGAGACACTGTAACGTTTCTTGACCAACTTCTGCTGAATAATTTGCTGCCTCTATACAGAGACATACAGAGTATAGCAGCTCATCGGTTGTTTTCTCCCCTTTGGTGGTACACGTAAAGCGTTGCTACAAGTTTGTCATTACCCTTTTGAGGACTAGCATTGTTTAGATCACCAACCATGATGAGGGCAAAATCCAGGTTATCACTCTGGTGGCAACAGAGTATCTCATACAATTCTGTCCTGACAGTGTCGGTGTCCACTTGAGGTGGAGTATAAATGGCTGTGACAATGACCAAAGTAAACTCCCATGGAAGATAAAATGATCTGCATTTAATCTTCAGGAGCATCAGATAAGGCAAGCATTAGTGTGTTACAGCCGTTACGTTCCAGCTGTCACACCAGTAGTTCTTGATCATGAGACGTACACCTTCACCTTTCAATTTGCAGATCTGCTCTGTTCTGTCCATGTGGTAAACAGAGAGAAAGACTCAGTAGGCCAAATCACAAGATCCAGATTTGAACTTAATAAGTTCTGCTACAGAATGTAGCAACCTGAAAAGAGGAGCAGCAGTTAGAGGATGATATCAGAGGTGGAAAGAATCTGAAATGTTTCCAGAGTTTGTATACTTTTCACAATATATCTGGAATAACTTAATTACCATGAGAAAGATTTAGACCTGCCTGTCCTATTCATAGGAGTGACATAACAAAGGAGTGAAACCGCCGATATAAATTTCAAAGGAGTGACAACCCAGAAAGAACAAATCCAGAGGGAAGAGAGGCTTGCAGCTGTTGTCAGAAGACATGTAAACGACGATGAGGTGGAAGATAATTTCAGTGATGGAGAACAAGAATTGCAAACAAGTTTTTAAAATATATTAACAATTCAGTGGTTCTAGTTTTTTTTAATAAATCTTAATTATAATTTTTGTTTTTTTTTTTTAAATAAAATTTTAATCATAATTTGTCACTCCATTGTTAAATGTCACTCCTTTAATACGGTTTTTATGTCACTCCTTTGTTATGTCACTCCTATGACGTGTCACTCCTTTGATGCAGACCCAGACCTGCACATGTCCTAGCTGATATCTGGGAAGAAAGATGGGAGAAAACTGTACAGAGAATGCTGCCTTCACATACAATGCAAATTTTCAGAGTTACCATTTATGACATCATACCTTCCTGATTTTACTGTATTTATTTTACTTTCCAATCAGAAATGTGAGGTTCCTGTTGAATTCTTGCTTGATTTAAATAAAAGCAAAAAAGCCTTTAATTATTTTCATGAAAATGGAAAAGTAAATTAATCACATTAAGCTAATACTACATCTGTCCACATGCTGTTTTCGGTGGTTGTATGTGGGTTTTTGTGTGTGTATACTGAAATGAAGTGATTAACCAGGGTAATTTCATACCTAAAAAATTAGATAACAAATTATTCTGAATTCCCCATCTTGTAGCTGAAATTTGGGATTGTGCCCATATAAACTTTCCCATTGGGTTGTCTGAGAGCAAAATTGTTCTTGCCACAAAATCATATTCATCTTGTAGCTCCCAGAAAAAGCATATGGGAAATAAACTTCACAAAGGTGCCTTATAAAGAAAAAATATTCAGAACTGACTGTATTTATGTATTAACTGTTAAAGCCTCACTTACATGAAATTCATCACTACCCTTTGGCTTCTAGGCTCCTGTGACATATGATGCTCTGATGGAAATGGAGTACTTAGAAATGGCTATCAATGAGTCCTTGAGACTGTACCCTCCAGGTGGACGATTAGAGAGAGTCTGTAAGAGACCGTAGAGATAAATGGAGTGACCATTCCTAAAAGGAACAGTGGTTATGATACCAGCCTTTGCTCTACACAGTGATCCAGAATATTGGCCTGAGCCAGACAAGTATAAACCTGAAAGGTAGCTTTATGGGTCTTTTATGTATTTTACTTGGTCCATTGCATGTCTGAAAGAGCCATAATTAATAGATGTAAAGTAAAACAAAATACATTTATTGCATTATTGTGCCATTTTGGTGTCTGTATTGAGATACAGAAGCAATTTATGGGTAAGTTGAAACATTTTTTATTGTAACTATTTTACTGAATACTCTGTTAGCACGTTGATGTTTGATCCTGTTTTAACGTTTCTTATTTGGTGAATCAATGTATTTACAGATTTAGCAAAGAAATGAAAGAAACAATGGACCCCCTATGCATTCCTGCCATTTGGAGCAGGGTCCTAGAAACTGCGATGGAATGAGATTCGCTGTTCTTCTTGTGAAAATGGCTGTGGTTTCAACTGCTTCAAAAATTTGACTTTGTTCTTCCAAAAGAGACACAGGTAAGAGCAGGTGTACATTTTTATATTACAGAAGGATGTGTACAGAATATACATTAGAGTACATGTATGTAATTCCTGCATTGGAGACTGTTCTGTTACCATATATTGTAGTTATGACATGTTGATGGCAAACAATTATTGTGAGGAAAACATCCAGGAGATGGTTATGTGTCGCAAGAAATGTAGGCAAATGCAAACAGGTCACAGCCTGGAAAAAAAAAAAGGCAAACAAGAAGGCAACCAAAACATGAAGACAACATGAGAAGTCAAAGTCAGAAAGGGAATCAAAAACTAAACCAATACCTGACACTGCCACCTACTTGGATTTGAAACTAAGCATGCTGGAATTCACAGATAAGGAGTTATACCCACGAAGAGATAAAGTATTATGTGACCACTGGCATATTTATATTGTCTAATCCCGTGATGAAATTGCCTCAACATACATGGTCACATGACACCTTAAACTGTGTCATGTTAAAAAAAAAAAAAAGGAGCAAAATAAAACTTTTCTAATTCACGACAATCTAATCATAAACTTAATTCAGCAGGGTAAAAAAACAAAGAAAACACAAAATAAATGTATGAAACATGTTAACCTCCTACCGTTGTGTTTACCCCTGGAAAAAATTAGTCAAAACGTTGAAGTATTTTTTTCAACAACACAAAATATTATTTTGTAAATACCAAAACATCAATATAAATACAGGTAGTTGTTGACTTACAGTCCCGTTCAGTTCCGACATTACAGTAGATCTGGACTTAAGACAGACCATAATATGTATTCAAACCTGACCATATGTACAGTATAGTAAGTCCATTAAGTCATGCTGTTTGTTTTATATCATTGTAAGAGCAATTTCCTAGATTCATGAATGTTTTACTAGATGACAATGTATAATCAATGGGAGGTTCCTAAAACCTCCATAGGTTGAGTAAAATTGGTATATTGTAGCCATGTCTGTCTGCTTTGACTTAACATTATTCTTCAGTTAGTGACCAGCCTTGCCATGTGTAAGGCGTATTGGGCACAAGGTTTTAAACCGTGCCCGGGCCTATGGACCTTTTTAAGTGTATGAAGTAACTCGTGCTTATTTAAGTGCAGAACCATACGCTTATAGTGTACAGAAGAAGCTAAGAATCTTTAAGTATAGAAGAAGAAGTAAAGAACTTTTAAGTATAGAAATAACTAAAGTTTCTCAAGAAAAGCTAAGTTTAGAGAAGATACATTTTTCCTTTTTTTTTTTTTTGCCTTTTATTCTACGTGTGTAACTACTTTTTTTTCTTTATTCTTGTGTGGATTATTTGCTTTTAACTTTCACTAAATATTTTTTAAAACAAACTTTTGGACTGAGAGATTTCTTTCGGCACGCTTTTACCCGTACTTGATCACACCTTATACTTCGGCGGCTACAATAATTTTTTATCATTCTTAGCACATTGTGTAGATTTTCTCTTTCTTTTTGTGTACACTATTTTTTTTGTTGTTTTGTTTTGTTATTACTGTTGTTTTGCATGGGTGCCAAACATTTAAAAAGCTTCCCAAATCCTTTCTTTGTCTGTGTTATGTTACATCATCCGTGTGAGCTTCTCCCACTGTTTTATTGTGTTAACTGTGAGAGGAGGAATTGTGCCTACAGAGCTTGAGCCCCCACGTTTTCTGGTTTAACAAGTTAGCCTGTTAATAATAAACATTAACAGATAAAGGAGGTCAATGTGGTTTCATTAGCCCTTCATGGCAGTTTGCACTATGTTGGCACATCATGAATCACAGCTCAGAAGCTTGAGAGGTTAACTGGATTCAAAGCCACAGTGCATGCGGTGCAGTGAACTCCAATTACAATGGGATAACTTAAAGTCACATGCAATTGTATTCGCTTTCTTTCCTCCCTCATACTACTTGATCGCCTTCATTTTTGTGTCAAGATCAATAATGTAACTGAACATAGTCGAAACTGCTGCAGGTCATAAACAGAGATCCAGATGAGTAAGTCACAGCATTTGGAGCTGGTGTGGCTTGAACTCTTGTTTTCCCGTGACACGTGGTAGCGGTCATAAGTCGAATGGTCGTAAGATGCATAGGTTGTAAGTCGACAACTAACTGTACAGTGGGAAAGATCTGTCTAGTGTCCCCTGCTGTACTTATGCAGGTTTAATACACGTAACTTCTTGTGATACATTTCGAAACTGTTACCAATGCACTGCTCAGTGTTGCAATAAGCACAGTAAAAGCGTGTTTCTTTGCGCACTTTTCTTATCACTTTCTGCTACGGTAGTTCAGTTGTATAATGCGTGTGCATCTGTTTTACTATCCATGTCCACGTCTGATGACCAGTTCACATTGTCATCATTATTACATGATTCAACTAATGTTTCAGTTGCTCTAAAACTGGATTTGCAGCTTTTCTTTTAAACACTATTGTGCTTTTTCGTTGAAGGTTCCACATTACACATGAATACTGATTAATTACCATAGAGGGTCAGAATACATTGAAATATTTTTTACAGCCTGATGTTATTTTGCCCACTAGATGGCAGTAGAATATTGTCCTGAACATTATTCAGGCTTAACATAATACATGCGAACAGAACAGTTTAACCCAAGTCAACCCACTTGGTGTTAACTGTTTTTACATAGAATTCCGAGCCAAGGAGACACTCAGGGTAAACGTTAAGGTTAAATGCTACAATTACAAAATGGATACACAGTTGTAAATCTGTGTGTGTGTATAGAGGACCTTCTCTATGTAATAGGACAGTGAAGTTTACAGTTTTTACTATATACTGGCAGTTTGGATTTAAAAATAAAATGGAGCAGATATTGATTTATACAGTCCTTATTGTATTGGGTACAGTGAAATTCTTCCTTGCGCGTGTTTAAATAAAATGCAACAAATTTCCTCTCTTCAGTTCTATGATTAGTGAGTAGAGTAAGTTTAATAAATGTAATATATTCAGATCAGTTGATTGTAGACTTTGGCAATGACAGGTCTACCTTCAGGAGAGTGTCCTTGGTTTGGGTAAATGTTGTGAAGGGGTTCTTCTTCACCAAACACAGAATTCTGCAGACATGCAACACAGTTGTCTATTGTGGTTTTCCAGACCTTCTGGTGTTGCTGAGCTCACCAGTGGGTTCTGTCTTTTTCAAAAACTACCATATGGTTGATTTGACCACTCCTGGGGCCTCATGCATAACGCCGTGCGTAGAATTTGCACTATAACATGACGTAGGCACAAAAGCCGAAATGTGCTTACGCACAGAAAAATCCAGATGCATAAATCTGTGCATTCGCCAACCTCCACGTTCTTCCGCTACATAAATTCCGGTCAGCATGAAAAGTAACACTCGTGCACGCGCCTGCTGTCCCGCCCCAACTCCTCTTTGAATATGCAAATCAATATAAATAGCCCTTAAGCTCAGCGTTCTGTGAAAAGGCAATGGCAACAGTATGAGGAAAAATAGAAGAATTTCAGCGAATACCAAATGGAGGCAAAGAAAAACGTAGTATTTGTTGGTTTAAACAGTTATATAAGCAACAAAAGGAAGTTGATCGAGTGACATAGAGTGTCGGAGAAACTCGAAAGCTCAAGTTTACAAAGTCGCACAGTACCTGAAATAAAAAAGAAGTCACATATCAAAGTAGGCGTGAAATGGCAACTCGTAGCCCACCGTCTGAGTGCCATATGAAAACTTATTAGGGTACAGTGGAAAAAAAAAAGGCACGGTGTCAAAAAAGCACGAAATGTCAACTTTAATCTCGAAATTTCCACTTTAATCACGTAGTTTATTTTGTCATTAAAGTAGAACATCATAAACTTCATCTTAAAATCGTTTAATTTACTAGTTTCTCAAATCCCATCGTAACTAAAGTAGCACGTTAAATGCTTTGTTTTGTATTTGATCTTCAATGTGCTCTATGTGCCCGAATCACTACGTGCTCTTCCTCCAACAGGACACAGAATCCATTACATTCGTAATATTACAGCTCTCTGAATAATTAAAATACTGAGAAGTATACATGATATCATTTTCATGATGATATGAGTTAAAGCATGTTATTAAACATGGGAACACGGTGGCGCAGTGATTGTTCATGTCTTACACAAGATGCTTGCTGCGCCATGCGCGACCTTCGATGAAGATCTTTTTCAAACGTACTAACCCCCAATTCCTGTCCTTATTTCTTTCTCCAAATACCCAATCACCACACAATCAGCTCTGTAATAGACGTTAAGCCATCTGTAAGCTAAGAACGCCGATTCAGCGCGAGACAGGAATAAACCGTGAACAAAGCTCAAGTTTCTCACTAGCACTGCGGCACCGTGTACTTAAAGTTAAAGTTTTAACTGTATAATAAATATATTTTGCTGCATTTCATCTTAAAAATGATATTGCCATCATATGTAAATACAGTGATCCCTCGCTATATCGCGCTTCGCCTTTCGCGGCTTCACTCTATCGCGGATTTTATATGTAAGCATATTTAAATATATATCGCGGATTTTTTGCTGGTTTGCGGATTTCTGCGGACAATGGGTCTTTTAATTTCTGGTACATGCTTCCTCAGTTGGTTTGCCCAGTTGATTTCATACAAGGGACGCTATTGGCAGATGGCTGAGAAGCTACCCAACTTACTTTTTTCTCTCTCTCTCTTGCACTGACTTTCTCTGATCCTGACGTAGGGGGTGTGAGCAGGGGGGCTGTTCGCACACCTAGACGATACGGACGCTTGTCTAAAAATGCTGAAAGATTATCTTCACGTTGCTCCCTTCTGTGCAGCTGCTTCGTGAAGCGACATGCTGCACGGTGCTTCGCATACTTAAAAGCTCGAAGGGCACGTATTGATTGTTGACTGTTCGTTTTTCTCTCTCTCTCTCTCTCTCCCTGCTCCTGACGGAGGGGGTGTGAGCTGCCACCTTCAACAGCTTTGTACCGGTGGTGCTTCGCATACTTAAAAGCCAAACAGCCCTATTGATTTGTTTGCTTTCCTCTCTCTTTCTGACAGTCTGTGCTCCTGACGCGCACTCCTTTGAAGAGGAAGATATGTTTGCATTCTTTTAATTGTGAGACAGAACTGTCATCTCTGTCTTGTCATGGAGCACAGTTTAAACTTTTGAAAAAGAGACAAATGTTTGTGTGCAGTGTTTGAATAACATTCCTGTCTCTCTACAACCTCCTGTGTTTCTGCGCAAATCTGTGACCCAAGCATGACAATATAAAAATAACCATATAAACATATGGTTTCTACTTCGCGGATTTTCTTATTTCGCGGGTGGCTCTGGAACGCAACCCCCCACAATGGAGGAGGGATTACTGTACGCGCTTTATAAAGTGGCTCAGGTTGTGCAATATTATAACTGTATCACAAGTACAATTACCTCACGGTAACTTGCAAGTACAAACAGTTCTACAAGGAGCACTTGATGGACTGATTGAGTGCGTGTCTAGTTCTTGGGATGAAACTGTTTGTGAACCGCGAGGTCTGAACAGGAAAGGCTCTGAAGCGTTGGTTGGATGAGAGCGAATGGCTGAGGCAGCGTGTGCTTGATGCTGTATACCGATAATTCTCTTTCCGATCGCTGTAGATCTGTGATTCACACTCCGAGTTTAAATACTCCGAGTGGTGCAGTGCGAGTAATATGGAAAAAGATGATCCGCTGTGGCAACCCCTAATGGGAGCAGCTGACAGAAGAAGAAGGTGCAGTGAGATAGCAACACTAAAGCAGTTATGGTATGTGGAATACTATGGCTATTCCCTGGACCATTATATTGTTACAGGTTAATTACAATCAGATGCCTTAAACTAATAAACAATATGCGGTTAATTTCAGTGTATTTATAAAGCCGCGTCAGGGATGTGGATCTGAAAAAGAAAGGGAAACCATACAGGAACAGTATCACTGGTTGGACGCTGGGTGCCGCCAGTCTGCAAAACCAAGCAGAGAACTTGTGTACGACAGGGTATGAGCTACTGTGGAAATGTGCGTGTCTTTACGGCAAGTTTAGGTTTTATACATCGCGATTTGAACGTGGAAATGTTCTTACGCAACATTTCTGTGCATACGCACCGTTTATACATGAGGCCCCTGGTGTTTCTGCTTTCCTTCTAAGGGATTTGTTTTCTTTTCTCAGCCGAATGATGGCCTGTTTTTATTTGGACCTCATATTGAGAGTTGACAGCGACAGCTTCCAAATGCAAATCCACAGTTGGAATCAATTCCAGCCCTTCTGCCTGCTTAATAGTTAGGGAAATGAGGGGCCTGCTCACGCCTAGCGATGGGACAGCTTGTCAGTCAAACGTCCAAATACTTTTGAACCCCTGGAAATGGGGGAGCTATATAGAAAAATGGCTGCCATGAAAGTAATTCCAGAGGGTTGACCATAAGGTGCAAACCAACGGTAATCCTCAAGCATAGGGAAGGACAGGTTAGATTTTGCCAGAAAACATTTTTTAATGTTTGGAACAATTTTCTTTGCACAGAGGAAACTAGCATCAATAAATACCAGAATTTTGGAAAGAGAAGAGTATGGAGAAGAGAAGGAATGGCTCATACCACATCATCTATGAAACATGGTTTAGGCATGGGCATTTGTGACTGCCAATGGAAGTGGGTCACTGGTGTTTACTGATGATACAACTGCTGACAGAAGTCAGATAGTTTCTGAAGTGTACAGGGCTATCCTGTCTGCTCAGATTCAAACAAATGCTGCAAAACTGATAGGACGACGCTACACAGTACAGATAGACAATGAAACAAAACATACTGCGACAGCAAACCAAGTAATCTTCAGACAAAAGAAGTGGAATATTCTTCAATGACCAAGTCAATCAACTGACCTCAACGCAATTGGACACGCATTTCACTTGCTGAAGACAAAACTGATGGCAGAAAGTCCAACAAACAAGAAGCACCAGAAGACAGCAGCAGTAAAGTCCTGGCAAAGCACCAGTAGGGTGGAAACCCAGCACTTGGAAATGGCCATGGGTTCAAACTTCAGGCACTCATTGACTGTATAGGATTTTCAACCAAATATTGAAAATGATCATTATATTCATGATTGTGTTAGTTTGTCCAAATACTTTTGAACCCCTGAAAATGGGGAACCATGTATAAAAATGGAGTCAAGTTTTCTAAACAGCTTGTACAATGTTTTTGTTTTACCCCCTGAATTAAAGCTGCAATTGTTTTGCTTGATTGCTTTGTTTCAAATCCATTGTGGTGGTGTACAGAGCCAAAATTATGAAAATGCAGTCCTGACTTGCCCCCCAACTGAGAATGTGTGGCACATTTTGAAACACAACATGTGACAATAAAGACATGTTGTACACCTTAAGATTTGTTCACAAGAAGAATGGGACAAAATTACACCAGAAACACTCAAAAAATTGGTGTCTTCATTACCTAAACATTTATTAAGTGTTGTGAGAAGGAAAGCCAACATTACAAAATAGTAAATTCTTTACTGTCCACAAACTTTTTTTTGGAACAAGTCACAAGTATCAAAATCAAAAAGTGTCTATTTTTGGGAAAAAAATAATAAAATGCATTAGTTGTAACATCAAATAATGGACTATTATTTTGTTTTCAGGTCAAAGATCATTTATCATCATTCACTTATGGAAGATGCTGCATGCAAAGGACAGGCATGCACACGTACAGTACGTGAATGCAAATGAAAAGTTTTAATACAAACTGCTTACCTTGTTGTTGTTGTTGTTTTTACAGTACCCACCCGAGCTTAGTATCCAAGGATTACTGCAGCCAAAGACTCCACTTTTGCTCAAATTTGAACCACGAGTTTCTAAGACAAATGAAGAAGAAGAATGCATGAAGAGTCCTGGTGACGCCGAAGTTACAAAGTGAATGGACGCTGTCAACCCCAGGGGCCAGCTTGGCCTATCCGGGTATTCCCCACATTAGTGGAAATTCCACAGACTAGTTTGACTAGAAGGACCAGCTTCTTAAATCCATACAAATCACATTCAATGGCTCCCGCTTAAATCATAACGCTCACTGCTGCTGCTTTAACGTTGGGATTTCTACACAGCTCTCTTAATACTTCGCCCTCATTAACAAACCTCATAGCCTAAATTGGCCCCTTTCTGTCATCAGTCTTCATTCACCTCCCTTTTGACTAAACATTTCTCTTTCAAATTGCTTCTTAAATGTCCTCCATTGCTGGCGATGTCACAGACATTCTGACCTTTAACAGTCTGCATCAACTGTTGTGCCATTACCTAAAACCCCTGATCTGGGCCACAGCAGAACATCCACCTACACTGTTTATGCACCAAAGATCCAGGCAGCAGGGCTCGTCTTCTAAAAGTGGTTGGGCCACCTGTACTGTCTGATCGGCGCCTTTTAAACTGTACAGAGCATACTGCCCTAGTGCTGTCTTTGTTTGCTTTTTAGTTGTAAAAATGAACCCAGTCACGTAGCATCAAGCAAGGGTACAATATTTCAGCCATTTTGTTTTTTATCATTCTTTAGGCCACACTTAAAAATGAACTGTTTTTAGATTTAACAGACTTGCCTTTTCAGACGTCTGATGCCCTTTTTTTAGAATTCTGTCCTAAACAATGTAACCAGCCTTATAAAAGAAGACACAGTAGTCTAATACACTCGAGTATTTTATTCAGC
The DNA here is from genome assembly GCF_900747795.2 of Erpetoichthys calabaricus. Taxonomy (NCBI): domain Eukaryota; kingdom Metazoa; phylum Chordata; class Cladistia; order Polypteriformes; family Polypteridae; genus Erpetoichthys; species Erpetoichthys calabaricus. The sequence continues at coordinate 163,763,486 of NC_041404.2, read as the reverse complement.
ATTTGACACATTACATTTAACCAAATAACCACAGCACCTAGAAGTTTTACCCAACTTAGATTTCTTATATTTCTGTTATGTTGATACTGCAGACTCAAATAAACACTTTATAATGGACTTGCATATATTTTGTGACTCACTTACAGAACTTTGTCTTGCTCAGCCCAAGGTAGTCCCGACACAAGACAGTTTCTGAACGCTAACATTTTTTTAGTCTAATGGTATTTTTTTCTTGTTTAGCCATGAGAATTTGTAGGAGTAGCAGTTGCAGGATTTGAAAAAGGAATTGCCCACCCTGGGATGCCATAAAATGTAGAATTTCAAAAAGCAGTTTTAACTTGCCCACCCAGGGACAGTCAATTTAAATATAGAAATTGAATGTATTTTAAGCTGGATAATTAATGTTCAGTCTTACCTTCCACAGTACTGCTAATTAACCAAATACTTTGGCAAGGCCCCCACTTTACTTACCTTTACCTTACCTTACAGTTCTCCAGCCTTTAGACTTACAATGAGAGTGCCTCAGTTACCTTGATATACCTGTACAGTATGTAAGGAACAGAATAATACAATTTATTAATGAACACAAGGGTTATGGACTACGTGTGTGTATATACTGTATATATATATATATATTATATATAATATATATATATATTCACATTGAGGACATGTGGGCGTCCTACCCAAATTGGAGGTGGAGTCCTTACCTGCCTGGGATACCATAAAGCAGGGGTCCCCAATCACGGTCCTGGAGGGCCGCAGTGGCTGCAGGTTTTTGCTCCAATGCAATTGCTTAAAAAGAAGCACTTATTGCTCAAGTAACACTTCTGCTTCTCTTTAGTTATCTTTACTCATTAAGATTTTCAACCCTTATTGCTTATTTTGGTCTTTAATTGCTCCTAATTAGCAATAACATGTAAATGACGAAAGAGACCAGCATTTCTCCATTTAGCTTGTTACCATTTACACCCGTGTGTATTTATCGTGTACTATTGGGTTTAATTAAATACTTGGAGGGAAAGTGAAGAGAAAAAAAGTGAAGGACTGAGAATTACTCCTCCATTTTAGCCTTCAAATCATTTGGATGATATCCTTAGAAAGGGGAAGAAAATCTAGGATATGAGAATGACCTGACATAGCAGAGTTAAAGCACTAACAGGTAATGAAATTAAACTATTGGCAGGAATTGCTTTCTAATTAAGCAACCAGGTTAGAACAAAAACCTGCAGCCACTGCGGTCCTCCAGGGACTGCTGCCATAAAGGAAGAATGGACTAAATGGGGGCAATACCCGGTTGGGATGCTTTAAGATCCCTGTCCTGGGTGGATTGCTTGAAGAGTACAAGAACTGGCAGGAGAGCAGGATAAGGAGCAGTTCATCCCCCCCAACTACCTTAATAGGTGGCAGTGTCCATCATGCAGAGTCCAAGTTTGGATGCCCGCAGGGTCGCATGGGAGTTGCAGCCCTGTGGAGAACCCTGGCAGATGATAGCGGGTGCTACCAAGGGAGGATCTCCCTGGCTTTCTCATAACCCAGAAGTGCTTCCAACTGGCTAAGTCACGTCACCAGAAGTACTCCTGGGTCCTCATTGAAAAGGACTGCACTGCTTTGTCCAGGCGAGTCAGAGCTGGGAGGAGGATGAACAACACTCAACTGGAGGAGAGCAGTGCGGTGGAGTGAGACGTGGTGTTTGGACGAGAGATAACTTGTGCTTTGGCGCTTTTTGTGAAGTATTTGTGAAATAAGCACCTATTTATTTGAACCTGGGACTGTCTTGGTGTGTTTGTGGTGGGGTTTGGGGCTCTCTGGTGCCCCCCTAGCTTTCACAACATATAAGACTGGACACAGACAGACTAGACCTGCTGGCTGTTTACGCGTTCTTTGGAGTTCTAATTTATCTTGGCACGGATAACTAGTTTTACGATACCAAGTCTTTATGGATGATGTCCAATTGATGTGTGGAGCTGTTGCATTGTTGTTGCTCCAGGTTCAAATGGAGGATTCCTCATGGTCCCTTGTCTGTGGTGTGCAGTGCTTTCCTCAGTTAGGCCCTTTGCTCTGTCATTTGCAAACTGCTTCTCAGGCCTTTTCAGACTACTGGCATACAGCTTTGGCTTGGAAGACTGTATCTCGGCTCCGAGTCTCACAAAGAGAAGAGTTTGTTGGCTTTGTCTCTCCAAGGAAGAGCAGCTCATAGCTTTTGGGTTGAGAGAGCAGGTTTCAGAGTCATTTTCGAGAGATTCCCCTACCTGAGAGAATTCCTGAACTTCTCTTAACTTGCCATTCTCTACTTCTCTTTCTTCTTCCTCTAAGAGATGGGGTGCATGTGGTTTTAAAGGAAGGTTGGACCTTCTCCTGATTGGATTAAAGTCACTTCCAATTACAAAATCAGGGTCTTCTAATTGGTCTGACCATACTAGTTGTCATCACTTGAGTTATAGGTCTTTGTTCTTACTTGAGTCCATTTGACCCCTTGTGGCTCAAGAGGTCTGCAGGGGGGCCATTGGATAGATGAGAGCGCAACTCCAATTTACAATTTTGTTTTCAGATGACATCCAGACAGATGCTGGTACAAGATGGAGTTCTTCCACTTAGTTTTGGAATGCAAGAGGGGAAGATGCAGCTGGATGCCTGCATCCTTAAATCGTTTGTTTTTAACAGGCCTGGTGTGCCACTAAAGCCTACCAGAATGGGCAATGCCCACTTTGTCCTAAAAAAGTCAAAATGAATTGAACTTATAAGACAAGAGGAGGGCAAATGAATATGAATTGACATCACTAGACCAAACAAATCAGTAATGCTAAAGTGTTACTACGATTAATTTCTTCAATACATATTATGCATAACAAAGTGGTCCTAAGAAAAGGCGCCACTGCTAAAGTTTTTAGCTCAGCAATTAATGCATGAAATGCTTTATTTTTGTATGAAAACAAAGCAGAACAATAGCAGGTTTTCTCCTCACGTTAATAAGTCTCCATGTGTGCACCATCTTGGCCGGGCAGACAAAGCGGCTCTGTGCTTCTGTCGAAGTCCTGTCAGGTCTTATTTGGGAGGTTAATTTTCTACATCTGCCTCAATTTCCTCCTGTTGTTCTCTTTCTCCTTGTAGATCATATTTTTGGTTCATGTTGTTCTCTTTCTCCTTGTGGATTGTATTTTTGGTTTATGTTGTTCTCTTTCTCCTTGTGGATCATATTTTTCTCCCCCACACCCCCAAATTAACAGATTCAGTGGTGTAAGACCCCTGGTGATCTCCTCCATGTTGTGTGGTAAGAATTAAAACCCAGGTTTATACTTCACCTGACGCGTGCTCCAGCGGATGCTACTGCTACACAAGCGTTGTACTGTTTATACTTGCGTGCGTACTTTACGTAAATCTGGAAGATTCCACCAGGTGCCTGTGTAAGATATCATCACGTTGAGAAAACGTTTGGTTTTGCTTTGTTGTGAATTGCCTAAAACATCCATTAAACTCCAAAGACACCTTGGCAAAATATCTCTGAAAAGTATGTTTAATGATTAAATCCATCAATCCAGGGATGCACCCATTCCAACTAGCATTGGGCCCAAGGCAGAAATGATCCCACGATGGGGCATCAGCTCATCGCAAAGTATATGGAAGCACTCACACATACACCGATGTCATTTTAGCACCACCAGATCCCAAAATCTGCATATCTTTGGAAGGAAGCACACTGTGGAAACCTAGCAGGAAAACATGCAAACTCCAGGTAGGGAACACCAGCGACGTGACTCCCTGCATGACAGCAGCACTACCGCTCTGCCACCGTGTCACACCCATGTGTGTAATTATTAACAGTATTCATTGTTTAAACAAAATTAACGATTTATCTGTAAAATGTAACATACATACTTTAATGCATTTCATCATGAAAGTGATATCAAGTATAAATCTACAACAACAAGAAGAAAAGTTAAAGGCCAAGGACCATGGAACACCAACTATCAATTTAGTTCAGGTTTTAGTGTTTCAGGAGAAGAAAAACAAAACAAACACATGTTCACCCTAATGACATCTTTAAAAAAAAAAAAAAAGTCGGGTAAAGATGTTACCGACAACAAGCTGGTGGGGCCCAGAGGTAAAAGCACTGGACTGTAAAAGACAGGGCTGTTAGTTTGATCTTCGCTACTCATTCACTGTATGACCAAAGATACACGTAAAGAACTGAAATACATAAAGGGCTACGGGATGCCAGTGAAAGGTGCTATATATGCTATATGCTGGAAAACTGGTAAAGCAATTTGATTGGCACAATTCAAACCCAAAACAAGCAGACCCAGGCACAGCACATAAAAGTTTTTTTTTATGTGGGAAACGCTTCCCAAAATCATTTCCCACCAGCAAACACCAAGCACAGTAAACGAGCACTTTGTCTTCTTGTTTTTGCTCTGTCTCCACCTCCTCCTTCCTCCAGCAGGCTTCGTCTGCTCCCTTCCGACTCTAGCTCCTGGAATGAATGCAACAGGCTGCACCCGGGAGCACTTCCAGTGGTCAGGAGAGCACTTCCGGGTGAAACAGAAGTCCAACAAAGTAGGGCTCTGCAGTCCCTGCAGCACCCCCTATCGGCACCCACCGAACCCAACAGGGCTTTGCCAAACTCCAACTCCCATGAAACGCTGTAGGAATCCCAGGCACTGCTGCCATCTAGCATTCTGGGGGTGGTAATGCCCTGTGATGTAGTCTCCACCAGTCCTTCCAAATATACAGGCGCCAGCCATCCATCACAATATGTTCCTACACACACACATACATACATACATAGAAGCCCACATACTGATTCACACAGTAATGTGTTTCAAGTTCTGAATACGTAGAAACCTCATAAAACCCCTGGACCTGATGGGATTTTACTAAATGTATTGAAAGACATCATCTATAAACTCTTCTTAGGCATACAGTAATCCCTCCTCCATCGCGGGGGTTGCGTTCCAGAGCCACCCGCGAAATAAGAAAATCCGCGAAGTAAAAACCATATGTTTATATGGTTATTTTTATATTGTCATGCTTGGGTCACAGATTTGCGCAGAAACACAGGAGGTTGTAGAGAGACAGGAATGTTATTCAAACACTGCAAACAAACATTTGTCTCTTTTTCAAAAGTTTAAACTGTGCTCCATGACAAGACAGAGATGACAGTTCCTTCTCACAATTAAAAGAATGCAAACATATCTTCCTCTTCAAAGGAGTGCGTGTCAGGAGCAGATCATGTCACAGAGATAGAGAAAAGCAAACAAATCAATAGCACTGTTTTCCTTTTAAGTATGCGAAGTACCGTGGCACAAAGCTGTTGAAGGCGGCAGCTCACACCCCCTCCGTCAGGAGCAGACAAAGAGAGAGAGAGACAGATAAAAAAATCAATACGTGCCCTTCGTGCTTTTAAGTATGCGAAGCTCCGTGCAGCATGTCGCTTCAAGAAGCAGCTGCACAAAAGATAGCAACGTGAAGATAATCCTTCAGCATTTTTAGACGAGCGTCCGTTTCGTCTAGGTGTGCGAACAGCCCCCCTGCTCAATCCCCCTACATCAGGATCAGAGAAAGTCAGCGCAAGAGAAACAGAGAAAAGTAAGCTGGGTAGCTTCTCAGCCATCTGCCAATAGCGTCCCTTGTATGAAATCAACTGGGCAAACCAACTGAGGAAGCATGTACCAGAAATTAAAAGACCCATTGTCCACAGAAATCCACGAACCAGCAAAAAATCCGCGATATATATTTAAATATGCTTACATATAAAATCCGCGATAGAGTGAAGCCGCGAAAGGCGAAGCGCGATATAGCGAGGGATTACTGTATTTCAGCTGTCACTTGAGAAAGGAGAAGTACCCGAAGACTAGAAAGTTACAAATGTGACTCCAATCTTCAAGAAGGAAGATAAAATGGATCCAATATTTCTTATTTCTGTACCATGCAAAACTGTGAAAAAAAATAATTTAAGAATTACATTAGAAAAGTATCTATACAAAATAGTATGGTAAATAACAGGCAGCATGAGTTTATGAATGGAACAGCTTGCCAAACCAATCTTTTAGATTTTTTTGAACAGGCAGCCACAATAATTGACAAAAGCATTGCATCCGACATAATATACTTGGACCTTCAAAAAAGACTTTGACACAGAGATCATCAATTCTAAAACTACAAGCTGAAGGTAACCAACAAAAGTGGATCTCACGGTAGTTAGCCGGCCAGAGGCAAAGACTACAGAAAAGAGGATAATGTGGCGTTTCCTTAAGAGGCATTAGCTCTCTGGAAATGTGTTCTTTTCAATTGCGACGTTTTAATTAACCTGAATTTAAATAATTATAAATAAAAAAGGTTTTATCCCCCCAGCATACAATATGATGATTACAAGATTACACGAGAAGTATAGAGGATAATTTAGCTCTTTACTGCCGGTTTCACGTGGATATCACAAACAGGAAGCTTATGACAGACTCTCAAGCATGTGGGTGTCTTGACCTTATGCAGTCTGCCATCTTTCATTTGTGACGCTGAAAGGATTTTCACCAGACGGAAGACATAATCTTCCGGCCAGCAGCTTCAAAGTGTTGGCCGTAGGTCCATCCTTTTATTCTGGTTGCTCCATGTGCAGGCTCCCTCTCTGGATCCAAACAAGGACAGGAAAGGACTCAAACCCCACCTTCAAAAATACAGGAATAGCACAATGTCTAAATACAGTTCTCATTCTCCCAACAAGGAAAGAGAATGGTGTGCTGACAGAAGACAGAAATATACTAGTCTGTATTTAGGCTGACTATTCAATTGTCCAGTTGTCTTTGGCTCTCTAGTCCTGTGCTTGGCTCAGCAATTCTAAATGAAGATGTTGAGCCCCTGTGTACCATACTTGGTCTGCCTGTATGAATGAGTCCATAACAGAGGGCACAGAGAACAGTGACATAAAACATATTATAACATGGGGTCATCAGTGGAGTCTCTCGGGGTCTGTCCTTGGGCTGTTAATGTATCTTCTTTATATTAATGGCACAAATCACTGAGGAGGCAGCAAAAACAAAAAGATTTGGGCAACCGTCGGAAGTGGGAATACACTTGGAAGACAAGTTTAATGCAGAAAAGTGCTACACGTGGGCGACAGGAACGTCAATTATAAACGTTTTCCAATCATTCCCCTTAGCAGTACGGTCTACAGCACCACAAGGCACAAAGCCTTCTCCGTCTTTTTCTCCTTTTCTCTCTCTTTCTCTGTCTGTCTGTCTATCTCTTCACCTCCTCCCGACTCTGGCTCCTTTTAAGCCACACTCAGGAGTATTCCAGGTGGCTCCTTAGGGTGGTCTAGAATCACCCCAGGCATGGTGGAAGTCCAAAGCAGGGCTCTGCAGCTCCCCCTGGCGCCTGCCACGAAACCCAACAGGACTGCAGTAAATGCCAACTCCCAGTGTGCTCTGCGGGAAGCTATGGTGCCATAGAAACCACAGGGATGGGCTTCCTTCTACCATCCCAGAAGAGAAAATGCCCTGAGCCTGCTCTCTCCCCCAGTCCTTCCACAATAAATGCATCCCGGCCAGATGAGGGTCCTGGCTAACCATGACAAAGTGTTTGGCATAAACTTTACTACAGTCCCTCATCTCATAAGTATTTTGCAGTTACAAATGCTGACTTGTTTTTCTTCTTTGCCAGTTTCATGTAACAGTTACAGTAAATGGGTCTCACGCAGTGCCTCACTACTTTGTCATCAAGTTCAGTGGCAGCCGGAGGGCTGTTATTTCTTAACAAGTGGTCTGCTCACTCAAGCCCCAGTATGAATACAGAAATTAAAGGATCACCACTTTCTGTAAGCTGCTTGCATTTCAGTGCCTTATGGCCTGTGATATGACATCCTAACAACTGATTATCTCCAGCGGGGGGCACTAGCTTCCTGGAAATGAGTTCTTTTGTGATTGCGGCGTATTACATAACCTGAATCTATCTCTCTATTATAAAAAAAAATCTTGGGACAAGACGAGACTTTTTTCCTGCGACGAGACGTGATCTTTTGAAGAGAGACAGAGAGACACTTTCACGTCCTGTGAGACGGTCAAGTCACGTCATACTTACAACCTTTGGAAGCTTTGTGTCAAGTACTGTGATACAAATGCAGAGCAGGTTAGAAGATAATGGAAGTAGGAAAGTTCAAAAGTCTCAAAAAAATGAGAGTAAAGATTGCATAGCGCAAACAAATGGAAAATATTACTTGGTGAAATAACAGAACAACGAAAAGAGATCGAATAATGTTTGAGGATGTCTGGGGAGAAGAGAGACAAGGCAGTGAGACAAAAGGACAGCTGCTGTACAGGCTTTTAAACGTTTGAAGTGCCGCACGAGATGCAGATCACGCGGCACGGCAGCAGCAGCAAGCCAGCAGCTGACAGAGCAAAGAGGAGGTAAAAAAAGCAACTGTTACTTGTTTCCCAATGTGTCACCATTAAAGAGGGGTTTCAGAAGATCGACCGCGTCTCTTTGGGGTGCGTTCAGCCCCCCTCTTTACAACGTCACGTAGCGCCAGCAGGGGGTAAAAGGTGTTGGCGAGCAAAGCGAGCCCCCTAGTATAGATATAAAATCAAAGGCAATAACCCTCCCTGGTGATACAGCAGTAAGAAATCACGCTAGAGAAATAACTTGGCTCTGTTTAATGTCGGCTTACGCTACATAACAGACAAAGGAAGCCAATGACAAAACGCAGTTTGGGAGGGGGGGCCCGAAGTGTTGAGTCTGTCAATGTTTGTCAGTGCAGTGGAGGGGATTTTCGGGATCGGATGACAATATCTCTCATCCATCCGTCGGCTTCAAAAGGTGTGCCGGGCCATGTTCTAAGGCTTTATACTCTTTCTTCATGTGCAGGGCCTCCCTAAGGATACAGTTCCATGCTGACATAAACAGACACAAATAGTACACAGCATCGGCACACTGTCCATTTGTTCCAATCTATCTTATGTCACATTGCTTGCCTTGCAGTTCTTCTTCCATATGGTGAGACCCTGTGCTTCATCTGGCTCTGTGTTTGCTGTGCATATGAGTAGAAAAAGCAGATTTATAAGTGTGGAAAGCAGCCCGGACACAGACAGGTGGACAGCGATGGTTCACCCAACACACGTTTATTATACATTCTATTTACAAATAAGTGACACACACAACCCCAAAACTCCCCAAAGTTCAGGCCTCACAATGCCTCTTCCTCTCTTCAGGCCACCTCCTTTCCTCTCCTCCCGAGCTCCGTCCTTCTACACTCCCGACTCAAGCCATCGAATGGAGGGAGGCGGCCCCTTTAATACACACCTGGACGTGCTCCAGGTGCCTCCCGATTAGCTTCCTCCGGCACTCCCCAGTGTGGCGGAAGTACTGGCTGCGCACCTGGAAGTATTCCAGGTGTCCCTGGTCTTCTTCCCCCCAGCACTTCCGGGTGTGGTGGAAGTGCTGAGGGCCAGGGCTCCTCAGGCATTCGGGCGCCCCCTGGCGGTGACCACGGGTCCCTATAGGGTTGAGCTTCCAAACTCAGTTCCCATGGTCCCCAAAGCCACCAGGGCAGTCTCCCCCTTGTGGTCTGGAGGAGGCATAAACCCTCCTCCAGTCCTCCTGGGCGTCCCGGCTGGGTACCACCCCCAGCCACTCGCCACATAAGATATACTAGCCATCTCCCACGGCTTTGCCCACATATTAGTGAAACAGGACAGTGAGGAAGGCCCCACCCAGCTCTCTACTCCTGACGTCACTCTTTCCCTCCCCTCAGCCTGGAGCCTCTGTCTCAGATTAGCGCAAATATATTGACCCTGCAAGTGAACTATGATTCTTAGTGCGATGAGAGAAGTTGCGAGATCAACCGGAATGTTCAAGAAAATTCTAGAAAAAAGCCTGATCTAAATCTGTTAAGTAGTTCTCTTACTCGCTAGCTAAGCGGAGTTAAAGTTACACCCCGAGGCAGATGCACGAGTGAGGAGGTTCCTGCAGCCCGATGAGTCTCTGTCGGATTCACGCTAATAAATCGGTACCACAAGCGAACTATGATTCTTGGCGCGATGAGAGAAGTCGCAAAATCAACGGAATGTTCAAGCAAATTATAGAAAAAAACCCAATCTAAATCTGTTAAATAGTTCTCTCGTTCGCTAGCTAAGCGGATGTAAGGTACATGCCCTGAGGCTGGAGCGTGAGTGAGGACGGCCCCACCACCCATCCCATCAGCCTGCTGCGTCTCTCTTGGATTTGCGGAAATAAATCGGTACTGCAAGCGAACTATGATACTTAGCGCATTGAGAAAGTCGCAAAATCAACAGAATGTTCAAGCAAATTATAGAAAAAAAACCCCAATCTCTCGTCAAGCAACAGACATACAAACGGATCTAAAAAACTATTAAGAAATTTCGCGCTTGGACCACAAAATTTTTAAAGCCGTTTCTTAGCAAGTACCTATGGGCCAAGGGTGACCTACATTCCAAATTTTAAGTCCCAAGTCCTCATGGTTCGGGAGATTTCGTGATGAGTGAGTCAGTGGTATTTGGATTTTATATTCAGTCATATGAAAAAGTTTGGGAACCCCTCTCAGCCTGCATAATAATTGACTCTACTTTGAACAAAAAAAGATAACAGTGGTATGCCTTTCATTTCCTAGGAACATCTGAGTACTGCGGTGTTTTCCGAATTTTTAGATTTTTAGTGAAGCAGTATTTAGTTGTATGAAATTAAATCAAATGTGAAAATCTGGCTGTGCAAAAATGTGGGTCCCCTTGTAATTTTGCTGATTTGAATGCATGTAACTGCTCAATGCAGATTACCTGCAACACCAAATTGGTTGGATTAGCTCATTAAGCCTTGAACCTCATAGACAGGTGTGTCCAATCATGAGAAAAGGTATTTAAGGTGGTCAATTACAAGTTGTGCTTCTCTTTGACTCTCCTCTGAAGAGTGACAGCATGGGATCCTCAAAGCAACTCTCAAAAGATCTGAAAACAAAGATTGTTCAGTCTCATGGTTTAGGGGAAGGCTACAAAAAGCTATCTCAGAGGTTTAAACTGTCAGTTTCAACTGTAAGGAATGGAATCAGGAAATGGAAGGCCACAGGCACAGTTGCTGTTAAACCCAGCAGGTCTGGCAGGCCAAGAAAAATACAGGAGCGGCATATGTGCAGGATTGTGAGAATAGTTACAGACAACCCACAGATCACCTCCAAAGACCTGCAAGAACATCTTGCTGCAGATGGTGTATCTGTACATCGTTCAACAATTCAGCGCAATTTTCACAAAGAACATCTGTATGGCAGGGTGAAGAGAAAGAAGCCCTTTCTGTACTCACACCATAAAACAGAGTCGCTTGTTGTATGCAAATGCGTATTTAGACAAGCCAGATTAATTATGGAACAAAATGCTGTGGACTGATGAGACAAAAATTGAGTTATTTGGTCATAAAAAAAAGCACTTTGCATGGCGGAAGAAGAACACCTGCTACCTACTGTCAAATTTGGTGGAGGTTCCATCATGCTGTGGGGCTGTGTGGCTAGTTCAGGGACTGGGGCCCTTGTTAAAGTCGAGGGTCAGATGAATTCAACCCAATATCAACAAATTCTTCAGGATAATGTTCAAGCATCAGTCACAAAGTTGAAGTTACGCAGGGTTTGGATATTCCAACAAGACAATGACCCAAAACACAGTTGGAAATCTACAAAGGCATTCATGCAGAGGGAGAAGTACAATGTTCTGGAATGGCCGTCACAGTCCCCTGACTTGAATATCATCGAAAATCTATGAGCTGTCCATGCTCGGCAGCCGTCAATTTTAACTGAACTGGAGAGATTTTGTATGGAAGAATGGTCAAAAATACCTCCATCCAGAATCCAGACACTCCTCAAAGGCTATAGGAGGCGTCTAGAGGCTGTTAGATTTGCAAAAGGAGGCTCAACTAAGTATTGATGTAATATCTTTGTTGGGGTGCCCAAATTTATGCACCTGTCTAATTTTGTTATGATGCATATTGCAAATTCTGTGTTAATCCAATAAACTTAATGTCACTGCTGAAATTCTACTGTTTCCATAAGGCACGTCATATATTAAAAGGAACTTGCTACTTGGAAAGCTCAGCCAATGATAAACAAAAATCCAAAGAATTAAGAGGGGTTCCCAAACTTTTCCACATGACTGTATACACTATATATATATATATATATATATATATATATATAGATATAGATATATATATATATATATAGATATAGATAAATTTGCATAGAGCACAGTGACATATTAAACTTATGCTTATTACACTGATGTAATGCAATTCAGGGGCGCTGGGTTCTACACCAGGGGTCTGCAAAGTCAGACTTGGAGGGCTGTAATGGCTGCAGCAGAGGTTTTTGTTCCAACCTGTTTGCTTTATTAGAAAGCAATCAGTGCCAAAACAGATCTTATTTAATTTTATGGCGTGTTGGTGTTTTCATTCTGCCATGACAGGTCATTATTATATTGTAGATTGTTTTTTTTATTTTTTAATTTTTTTTTTTAACTTTCCAAGGATTTGTAGCCTGAAGCAGGTTTGTAATTTTCAGTAGTGTTGATCGGTGAACTTTGCCAGCACATTTTTCTCTGGTGTCCTTGTTCATCAAATATTTTCATGTGTGGCTGTCTTAGGCATTTTGTTTTCCCCCAGGGCACCCCACAATGCTTTGCGAAGCCAGCATGACATCACAGGCAGTGTGGTGTAGCAGTTAAGGTTTTGGGCTTCAAACGCTGTGGTTGTTGTGTTCAAATCCCACTACTGACACTGTGTGACCCTGAGCAGAGTCACCTGACCTGCCTATGCTCCAATTGGAAAAAGAGACGAAATGTAACTAATTGTATCATAAATGTTGAAAATCGCCTTGGAATAAGTAAATGTAAAGCACAGAGCTGAAGCAGCCACACGCAGAACTTGCACACTGTAAGACTGCTGCTGCGTGTGTACGTGATGTTATGACCCACCCCAGCCGAATCTGGACCCTGCATGTGTTAGAATGACTTGCAGCATTTTTTTTTTTTTTGAGGGGTACATCAGCGAACCATAATGAGAATATTAAAATACACCATAAAGGAGCCCTCAAACCTCGCTGCACCACAAAGCATGAGACCTGACAAAATAATAATAAAGAAACATATATTACTATTAAGACTCTGTAAAGATAGACTGGAAATAAAAAAGACGCTCCAGCTGTGCCCAGAGCAGTGACTGAAAAGAGTCGAACAAATCAACCCCGTGCTGCACTTCATGGCAGACTGGAGCTCTGTGAGCACAATGTCAGCCACAACATTAAATGCACCTGCCTAATATTGTGTAGGCCCCCCTCACGGCACCAGAACAGCGCTGACCCATTGAGGCATGGACTCCACAAATAACACATGCATGCTATGGCTACTGAACTGAACACAGTGAATGCAGAGAAAAGGAATCTTGTATTCCGTACAGCTTGAAAACAGTTAAACTAGATATATTACTTGTAGATATTTTTAATACGTTTTTTGGCGGTTCCTGACACTTTCATAGTGTTGGAAAGCTTATTTATAAATTACTATGAATAAATATACTGTATATTATGGGGTGCCAAACAGGCAAATGCAATGATTTTCTGAATATATAAAGTCATTCCCTAATATATAAAGTCAAAACGACCCTATAAAGTCAGTATCAGAATATAAAAAGTCGTTCCTGATTATATAAAGTCAGCACTGGAGTATATAAACTCATTCCTGAATATATAAATTTAAAATCAGATTATATAGAAAGATAATCCTGAATATGTAAAGTCAAAGTCAAAATACGTATATTGACTGAAACAACATTTTTAGTAAACTTAATGAGTTCCTAATATAACATAATGAAATAATATAACAAAAACATATTCAGAAAAATATATAAAAAAAATATTTTTTAGTTAATGTATTCAAAATGATGTATGTGCCCAGCGTTTTGAACACAATATTTATTTATTCTATTTGTATGGGCGCATTTTTGGATGAACCTCACAAGTCTGATCGACTCTAAGTGGCTTCTGCCAAAGTTGACCTTACGCAAGTACGAGTAAAATGACAAGCACGGAAATTAGAGAATATTTGATGGAACTAGACCATTTTACTTGTGAATGTCCTAACTTTATACAATATATTCGGGGATGATTTTATATATTCCAACGCTGACTTCAAACTTTGACGTTGTATATAATCAGGAATAACTTTATATATATTCAGACACTGACTTTATATATTCAAGTTTTGACTTTATATAGTCAGAAAATCATTGTATTTGCACTACTCTATATACTACTATATATATATATATAAAATCCTAAGCCTAAAAGTGCAACGATATTATGTGACTTTTTATGTCACATTTTTGTCATGCTTTAAATCAGGCTTATTTTAAAACCTACATATATATGTTTGGTATAATTCTTTTCAGAGTTTATTGAACTTTAACGTGATGTTGTTAGATTTTAAGATTCTTATCCCGTTTTTAAATTATAAACTAAAATATCAAGAACTCACGTCCCGTGAGACGAGGCTTTGTGCCAACGGATTTAACCACGGCCAGGACTGGAAATAAAAGACAAAGAGTAGATGACAAAGACAGCTGCTGTACAGGCTTTTAAACGTTTGAAAGTAGTACATTAAATGATTGTAAGATTAAGTTTATAACGTTCTACTTTAATGACAAACTATGTGATTAAAGTAGAAATTTCGAGATTAAAGTTGACATTTTGAGCTTTTTTCCCCACGTGTCCCTATTTTTTTTGTCTTTTCTCTGTACCCTAATAAGCTTCCATATGACACTTAGACGGTGGGCTACAACACTTTGATATCCGACAACTTCTTTTTTATTTCGGGCACTGTGCGACTTTGTGAACTTGAACTTTCGAGTTTCTCTGACATGCTATGTCATGAAGGTCCATGAAAATGCAGCAGGAGGGCAAGAGCAACATATGTGCATAAAGGAACCAGGCGGTTAAAGAGAGCTTACAGAGAAGCACTAACTGCTGCCAAGAACACCCATTATGGCAGAATAATAGAAAGTGGCTACAATAACCCAAAGGTTTTGTTCTCTGTAGTTAATAAATTACTCCAACCTGCATCTGGCCCAACTACCTCTTCTACTGAAGTCTGTGAGAAATTCCTCCACTTTTTCGATAACAAAATTAAAGATCTAAATAATTCAACTAACATAAATACATCATCTGTTTATATCTTTCCCCGTTTTCCCACTCCACCCAGCTCCTTCTCTAAGTTCTCACCAGTCACAACTGCTTTTGCGAATGACCTGCTTTGTAAGATGAGGCCGTCTACTTGTGTACTGGACTCCATCCCCACCACACTACTTAAATCCTGCCTTCATGCCATAATCCCGACTATTCCAACAATAATAAACTCATCCCTTGACACTGGCTCCGTGCCGCTCACTTTTAAAATCGCTTCTGTAACCCCAATGTTAAAAAAGTCTGGTCTTGATGCTGACAATCTTAACAATTTTCGGCCTATTTCCCATATATCTTTCCTGTCAAAAGTTCTTGAGCGTATTGTAGCTTCCCAACTCACCAACTACTTAACTTCTAATAATTTGATGGAACTCTTCCAGTCTGGTTTCAGGGCGCAGCACAGCTGTGAAACTGCTCTGCTACGGGTAACCAATGATTTGCTTATGGCAGCAGACTGGACAAACCAGCATATTAATTCTGTTAGACCTCAGTGCAGCATTTGACACTCGGGTCAGACATGACATTCTACTGTCCAGAATGGAGAACATGCTGGGTATCTCTGGCACTGCCCTCCAGTGGTTCAAGTCCTATCTGACTGATAGGCAAGAGTTTGTTAGTCTTGGCAACAGCAGATCCAGCTCAGCGCCAGTCACACAAGGAGTTTCTCAGGGCTCTGTTCTCTGTCCTCTGCTTTTCTGTATTTATATGCTTCCCCTTGGCCACATTATCCGTAGCTATGGACTGGGTTATCATTTTTATGCAGACGATACTCAACTCTATTTCAATGTTAAAAGTGGAACTTCATCAGAGCTTTCTCAGCTTACAACCTGCCTCAGTGAAATTAATACCTGGATGGAGCAGAACTCTTTAAAATTAAATTGCAACAAAACTGAACTCCTGCAAATTGGGACTAAAGTACAATTTAATAAAATGAGCTTCTTCCCAGTCCATCTTCAGACCTGCCTCTACTGCAAAGAATCTTGGTGTCATTTTTGATTCCTCCCTCTCTTATTCCGTCCACATAAATCACATTAAGAAACATGCTTACTTTCACCTCCGTGACATATCACGTGTTCGCTCCTTTCTCTTCTTCACTAACGCTGAGAAACTTGTCCTTGCTTTTATCACATCCTGCATCGATTATTGTAATTCCCTACTGGCCGGTGCCCCTTCTAATCTTATATCACAGCTCCAGCTTATTCAAAACTCGGCTGCAAGAGTCCTGACACGAACCAGCAGCAGCGAGCACATAACATCCATCCTGCTCCGCCTTCACTGGCTCCTTGTGTCTTACAAAATAGAATATAAAATCCTACTAATAACTTACAAAGCCTTAAATAACCTCGCGCCAAACTACATCAGTGACCTTCTCTATCACTATGTGCCTGTCCGCCCACTAAGGTCCTCTGATTCTGGCAATCTTGTTGTACCCCACACTAATCTACACTCCATGAGTGACAGGGCCTTCAGCTGTGTAGCGCCCAGACTCTGGAATGACCTACCGAAATTAATCAGGTCAGCTGACTCCATGAATTCTTTTAAAAAACAACTCAAAACTCATCTGTTCAGGAAGGCTTTTAGCTCTACTTGACTTTATTACCCTTCTCCCAGTTTACTTCTCTGTCAAGATGCTCATGTAACCTGTGTGTGTGTGTGTGTGTGTGTGTGTGCTAGACCATCACTTATGGTGTCTGTTAGGCTTTCTTTCTCCGAAAGTACATTGCTATATACTGTATACCCTGCCGTTCTTTCTTATATTCTGTAAGTGCCTTGAGCATGGGAAAGGTGCTATATAAATGAAATGTATTATTATTATTATAAATTACAAACCCATCAAACTTGTTTGAAATGAGTTGTATAAATCTGATGGACAATTGAATAGATTTGTGATTCTAACTTGTTGACTTATTTGAAGATTAAATAATAATCCTTTACGTTTTGTTGTGGTGTGAAGTTTTGTATACAAGTTAAATATTTTTTATGTCTTTATTTGTAAGTCAGACAAAGCAAATGCAATACAGTGATCCCCCGCTATATCGTGGTTCAGCTATCGCGCCCCCGCTATATCGCAGATTTTTCTGTGGAACATATCTAACATTTAAGCAATACAGTAAATCATTAAATATACATACATTGTACACTACGGTAGACAAAAAATTCGCGTTACAGTACCCAGATGATTTCTTACAAGGCCCGTTATTGGCTGAAAGAGGAGACTCAACCAATCAGAGTGGGATTTTCATTCTCTTGGGCTCTGATTGGCTGCTGCTAATGTGGTGTAATCTCACAACAGCGAGCGTGTGTCCCCGACGCATCTCCGTTCTCTGCGTATCGCGTACCTTGCTTGTGGTCCGATTGTTGTGAGCAAACTTTTTGTGAACTTTTCGTTTTGTTTTAGGTCCTACAATAGCTCCCAAGCGTCCTGCATCTTCTAAGCCTTTTGGTAGTAATGAGCCTAAGCACCAGAGCAAGACCTTGACCATGCAGGAGAAGGTAAAACTCCTGGATATGCTTTGGGAAGGAAAGCGTTACACAGACATCGCTCGCCATTACGGCTTGAATGAATTGACGGTATGCTACATTATTATTATTATATTATTATGTCACTCATATCCTTAGCCCGTCATCCATATATCATGTGTTTACAAAGTGTGTTTTAATAAGTTTACATGTGTTTAAAGCATGTGGGAGGGGTATTTTAAGGCTTAAACTATAAAAAAAAATCTTTAATTATATTGTTTTTCTACAGTATATCGCGGAATTTCACCTATCACTGATGCATCTGGAACGTGTTTTACATTTACATCATTTAGCAGACGCTCTTATCCAGAGCGACTTACAACAGTATTTGTTAGTTTTTTTTCGCATACCCCTTGGGGTCAGAGCGCAGGGTCAGCCATTGTACAGCGCCCCTGGAGCAATTACAGGTTAAGGGCCTTGCTCAAGGGCCCAGCAGAGTAGGATCTCTTTTGGCAGTGACGGGGATTCGAACCGGCAACCTTCGGGATACCAGCGCAGATCCTTAGCCTCAGAGCAACCACTCCGCCTGTTTTATTTCATTGCTATGCTTCTGTGTCTAATCCAAGAGTCTTTAGGCCTGAGTTTTATGACAGGGTTGGTACAAGTGCCCAAAAACAGTTTGGCAAGGACAGGAAGGCCAAACTACCCACCTAGCAAGCTTCACTCAACAAACAGTTTTTGGGGGCAGGTGTGAAAATAAGCCAGTAACTGGGGGATGTGTCGCAGCAGAATTCTGTTGGTCTAAAGTTGGCTGTTTGGTTTTGAATCAGAAGCCATTCTGTTTCATGACACCCTGTTGGCCGTTAGGATTTAAACAGAGAATTAATAGATTTGCTTCTCTACCTGTCCGTCTCTCTCTCACACACCATCACGATGAAGGAGCATCTCACACACCATGGACTGAAAAGACAACCATACTGAGAAGCACAACTTGGTAGCCATATTGAGACCAGCATGCGGCCTGTATTAAAGAAAGCTAGAAATGATGCCTTAAATAGAGACATTTATAGTAACTACAAGTTGGTGTTCCACCTGGAACTACATATCAGCATTTATCAGGTTGTATGGTTGCCAATATTCACTTGTACTTTGCTTATTATCTTCTGAATATTATCAATAACACATTATTTAAAGTCCTAACTTAACTCCTGCTTGTCTTTTTACCTAATTGCCCGAGGTTATAAATGTAGAAGGGAAGGTGGGAAGAAGTTATAAAATACCTTATAAACAGTGCTAAATCCATAGGATTTGAGGTGATCTGACAAAGGCTAGATATTAAAGAATACAAAAGGAGAAAGTAGAGTACAGTGATCCTTCGCTATATCGCGCTTCGTCTTTCGTGGCTTCACTCCATCGCGGATTTTAAATGTAAGCATATGTGAATATATATCGCAGATTTTTCACTGCTTCGCGGATGTCTGCGGTCTACAGTACGTGTGCTTTCTCAGTTGATTTGCCCATTTGAATTTAAACAAGGGACGCATTTGAATTGAAACAAGGGACGCTATTGGCGGATGGCTGAGAAGCTACCCAATCAGAGCACGCGGTTAAGTTCCTGTGTGCTGCTGATTGGCTCAGTGACGGAGTGCTGCATTAATCAGGAAGTCTAATCTCACTCATTCCGCATTAACGTGCACAAGCGCCAACAGAAGATGCAAATGATTGCAGAAAAGGTAAAAGTTTTGGATATGCTGAAGGAAGGAAACAGCTACACCGCTGCAGGACACCATTACAGCATAAATGAGTCCACGATTCTTTTTATTTAAAAAGGAGGAAAAGCATATAAGATCTACGGCCGCAGTGTCTTTTAACCAGGGAGCAAAATGAGTTGCAAGTGGACGTGATAAGGCAGTAGTCTGGATGGAATCTGCTTTAGGGATTTGGATTGAAGAGTGCTGGAAGAAGAACAACGGCGGTGCTAAACAGTCGCCTGAAGAGGCTCCTTTAGAAGAGCTGTAACACTATCCTTTGTTGTGCAGTAAAATTAAACTCATCATTATCGGACAAGTCGTCGTGTCATTGTTGGTGAGTAACCATAATTAATTACTTACGTACAGTACTTATTACATGTACATAGTTTAGTGTCACTGTACACACATTTTACTGTATACAATTTTTCTTGTAATGTAAGTATTTATTGATGGTGGCGTGTCTGTCGTAATAGCTATAACATATGTGATATCGGAGACGCTCGATATCTTTAAAATAATATTTAGGTTTTACTGTATGTAAACTGTGTTTACATACATAATTTCAACGAATCTTACCTAATATCTAAGAGAATACAAAGGGTTTATGCTGTATAATTGTGCGTGAAATGTTTATAATAGTGTGGGACAGTTTATAAGGGCTTAAAATATATAAAAATAACCATATAAACATATGGTTTCTACTTCGCGGATTTTCTTATTTCGCGGGTGGCTCTGGAACGCAACCCCCGCAATGGAGGAGGGATTACTGTAATATAGAATTCTACCAGGACAAAACACATTTATATTGCACTTTTCTCACTACTCAAAGCGCTCTCCACGCAGACAGGACCCCGGACGCAAACCCATGATCTCCTTCCTGCGAGGCAGCTGCACCACCACTGCGCCACTTGCGTGAATAATCCCAGTTCAAGACAGAAGAGGAGCACAGATCTGAATTGCACTGGGCTGAAAGAGCAAGAAGCTTTTTAGCAGCATCCAAGAGATACGTGAACAAGCACACAGATGGTTGTTGGAAGCAAATTTGATGACAGAAAGGTGCCACATGTTCTGAGGACCAACCTTGGCTGTAGGAGAAAGGAAAAAGTGAAGGAAGACAGTGAAAATTTAAAGGAAAGATCACAGAATGATTGGAACCCTGACTCCCCAAAAACATTGCTACTTGTTCATGGACGCACAGAAAAGCAAACAATTCAAAATCTTACTAAAGGTGAGGGTGGGAAAGAGCTGCACTGTGGCATCATTCGGTGCTGGCTCCCGTGTAAGCAAGTGACCCCATGGTTAAGGTGGCATACACTGTACAACACATGGAGGAGTCTGATGCAGACTGTTAGAAGGCATGCTAATGGAAGGTCATGTTAAGAAGAAAATGGCAGCTTGTTTTTTAATAGGAAGCAAGAGTTACAAAATCTTTGATAGATAGACAAGGTTACATTGTTTATCCACCTAGAAGCTTAAGGTTTTCCTTTTGCTGACAGATATAAAAATAAGAGAAACACAGTGCAATACAACCTTGATGCCATGAACATGTGACAATAAGGACCCTATAAACTATTATTGAGAAAACGAAATCTGGGACAAAATGATATGCTGAAAGCTTGTATTTTATGAATATGTTTGATATAGTGGCTGCCTGCTACCATCAGAAGACTGGGTTTGAATAACAGCCTGGAGATTGTCTGCATGGCCTTTGCATGTGGATAGTGAAAGAATAAGAGATAAAGATGGCAGAATATCTGGGTATTCATGAAGAGGCAGCAGGGCCTCTTGAGGTGAACCTTCCAACGGTGACAAAGAAACAAGACCTATCATGCAGCGCTGGAATGTTATGAATCAGAAGGGGCTGCTGGCATCAGAATGGCACACTTCAGCCTAAATGAAGAGCCATTTGTCAGGAAGACCAATTTCACCAACAATTGAACTGCTTCTTTTTCTCAACCTCAGTTCTTTTTAAAAATGCATCCTTCCACATTTCTTGTCCATGTTGAGGGATTTGTGGGCTCAGGTTCTATATTAGTAACACTGGGTGTAAGGCAGCAACTAATTCTTGATGGGGTGCCAGTCTAACAAAGGGCACACATGACCCTACAGACATATTTCCTTATGGCAGACCACTTTAACATTATGAAATTACGGGAAACCCCGAAATAAAAACTCCATTGTTTCAGAGAGGACATTGAAAATACACACAAACGCGGTCTGAGCTGAAATTTGAAGTTAGCCTCCTGGAGCAGGAAAGCTGCAATGTTGAACTTTGCAACAAAGATCTACTATGTAATACAATACTACTATCTGTGTGTGTATGTCCATCCAGTCTGTCCGTGCAATCCGATTGGTCAGTTTGTCAAAGGAGTTAAAATGAAGCATTTCAACGATGACAGAGAAAATAACCTACTGAGCATTGTTGGGTCGCTAAATACTAATGAGGCACAACCTGAGTCACCTTTAAAGATATGGGACATATTCGCAAGAATACAAATAAGGTTTTCACAGCAGGTGATAGGACCTGTCTTCCACTGTATGTTGTTAAAATGCAGAGAGGAAGCGAGCAAGTTGCCTTGAAATGACAGTCTGAGAAGCAGACTGTACAGGAACACAACAGAGGGAGGAAGCGCAGGGCAAGAGGTCAGGACACATGAAGATACCGAGGAAAGACGTATGAGGAATGCGGAGGGTCATCCTCAAAGATGGTAAAAGCATTTGCACCAGGCAAGAGATGCCGAGACACAAAATGATACAGAGAAAAGGCATAGGAACAATGCTGATGGTACATGCAAGGCAAGCGATATTCTTTAATGTGTTCTATTACCTGGGTAGTGTAGCTAGTATTTAATATACGAGGGGCATTCAATTATAAACAGGAATATTCATGCTCCTGCGGTGGGTTGGCACCCTGCCCGGAATTGGTTCCTGCCTTGTGCCCTGTGTTGGCTGGGATTGGCTCCAACAGACCCCCGTGACCCCGTGTTCGGATTCAGAGGGTTGGAAAATGGATGGATGGATGTTCGTGCTCAGTTCTTATAAAGAGTGCAAGGTAGACATGATTCACTGGACAAACACATGTGTTTTTGTAGTTGTTGTTAGTAGTGCTAGCTGCTCTTTCCCCCATTCCTGTCAGTTGAAATGTCGGAGCAGGAGGTACAAAGTAGTGTTGCGCAGCGGATTATTATTAAACATTTGACAAATGAAGGAGTCATTCCATCTCAGATTTATTCCACACTTAAAAATCAGTTTGGGGATGAGTGTCTTTCTCATTCTACAGTGTATGATTGGTACAAGTCATTCAGAGAGGGACGATCAGCTCTTTGGTCCACTTAAGGAATTTTTAGAAGAGATGAAATTCAAGTCGAATAAGAAGGATATTGATGCTGTGGAAGAATGGGTCAACATGCAGTCAAAAGACTTCTACTCTTTGGGGATTAAGAAGCTTCCTGAGCACTGGAACAAGTGGATTGCAGTGGCAGGAGACTACGAAGAATAATAGTGTGCAAGTTATTTCATTGTACTCAATAAAGTACAGCTCACAAATTCCTGTTTATATATGAACACCCCTCATATATTGTACAGATAGATTTTTAGACTCACTCCAAATGACACTATCAGTGATTAGTATTGGCTGACCTCAAAAACCCATTTTTGCAGCACCTCCTTTTTTAAGCTTTGTGATTATTTAGTTCTAGTGCTTCTTCATGCGGAGCATTACAGTACTTGAGGAAATGGACATGTAGTTTTTCTGCAGCAACTTCCTGTTAACAGAGGTTGGCACATACAATATATATATATATATATATATATATATACACACACACATACATACAGTAATCCCTCCTCCATCGCGGGGGTTGCGTTCCAGAGCCACCCGCGAAATAAGAAAATCCGCGAAGTAGAAACCATATGTTTATATGGTTATTTTTAGATTGTCATGCTTGGGTCACAGATTTGCGCAGAAACACAGGAGGTTGTAGAGAGACAGGAACGTTATTCAAACACTGCGAACAAACATTTGTCTCTTTTTCAAAAGTTTAAACTGTGCTCCATGACAAGACAGAGATGACAGTTCTGTCTCACAATTAAAAGAATGCAAACATATCTTCCTCTTCAAAGGAAACAGAGAGGAAAGCAAACAAATCAATAGGGCTGTTTGTACCGGCGGTGCTTCGCATACTTAAAAGCCAAAGCTGTTGAAGGCGGCAGCTCACACCCCCTCCGTCAGGAGCAGGGAGGGGGAGAGAGAGAGAGAGAGAGAGAGAGAGAGAGAGAGAAAAACAAAGTCAAAAATCAATACGTGCCCTTTGAGCTTTTAAGTATGCTTCAGGAAGCAGCTGCACACAGAAGGTAGCAACGTGAAGATAATCTTTCAGCATTTTTAGACAAGCGTCCGTATCTTCTAGGTGTGCGAACAGCCCCCCTGCTCACACCCCCTACGTCAGGATCACAGAAAGTCAGCATAAGAGAGAGAGAGAAAAGTAAGTTGGGTAGCTTCTCAGCCATCTGCCAATAGTGTCCCTTGTATGAAATCAACTGGGCAAACCAACTGAGGAAGCATGTACCAGAAATTAAAAGACCCATTGTCCTCAGAAATCCGCAAACCAGCAAAAAATCCGCGATGTATATTTAAATATGCTTACATATAAAATCCGCGATAGAGTGAAGCTGCGAAAGGCGAAGCGCGATATAGCGAGGGATCACTATATATATATATATATATATATATATATATATATATTTATATTAAAGAACAAGGAGTAATAAACTGAGAAAAAGCAATCGGAGCAATCATCCTGTGCATGGAGAGCAACGGCAGACATACATGTTGCTCAGCTAAACTTGGGAGTGGAGAAATAGAGAGGAGTGACATCAGAAGAAGTTAAAAGAGAAGCTTCTATTAATGTATTTTGAACTTTATTCTTTAATTAAAACGGACACTCCTTGTCTGACCATGGACGGTGAGTGAGCTTGTGTTTAGTATTTTGAAACAAACAGATAAAACAAGAACTTGCCTTTCCTGCTTAGTAATAATTAGGTTTCTTAGCTTAAGAGCCAAATGCGTCGATTTTACATGTAAACCTCTTACACGTTAGCATCTTCCTGATAAACATTTTCTGAACATTTTATTAGAATTCCAGATTGTAATTATGACAGGCATTTGATTTTACTTTATGTCATATGCATTATCAATAAATATTCTGATTGCATGCTTAATTAGTAAAAAAAATATGTATTTTAAGGGGATTTAATTTATTTTAGTATGTTTATGCTCACAGAGCAATAAGCCTACATAATTTTGTTACTAAAAATGAAGAAGTCACATCTGTGATCTGCAGTTTAATTCTAAAAATATCAAGGTTAAAACTATAAAAAATAGGTTTCTCCATAGCTGGCTATGCAGGACCTTAGTGCAAAAAAGAAATTAAAAGGGTAAAGCAAACTGGAAATGTCCAGTTGTAGTAACATAAAATCATTGATCTTTGTCGGCCCTACAAAAACCAGATCAAAGAATCCTTAGAATAAATAAGATTTGAGAAAAGAAATAAAAATTAAAAACAGTTTTAGATCCTTGTATGCCGTGAAGGTATAAAGTTGTGTTATTTCAACTTTCCACATGAAATCACAACAACGTTAATCCAAGTGTCACAAAGCTTTTTCCACTGCAGAGAACCAGTAAAAAGATAATCAAAATCACTCAGTGTTAAACATGTGTCGATTTTGCTTTTTACAAAATACTGCCCAGCTGTCCATTTTTAAATTATTCTAAGTACAGAGGAAGCAGACACATTCAGAAGATTACAGGGGAAGAAACAAAATCTACAAATTAAATGTAGCTGAAATTTCCATTGTACTGCTCAGCAAATCCAGTATATGGTGAAATGCAAATACAAAGAAGCCATGCTCTTTGATACAATCAACAGTAAGAATACAAAAAAAAATAAAAAGAAACATGACAATGACTTTTGATATAACCAGCATGTAAGATGGAGCCACGTCCCACCTCAGATCAGTGACCTTCACTAACATCACTTGGTATTGCTGGCTGCAAACATAACCTTTGCAGATTTTTGTATCCCCACAGGTTCACTGGTTAACAAAATATTCTCCTTGTACAAAAACAGATATGAAATGAGGCACTTGTTGGCACATCCGTCGGTTCAAGTAACAAGTTGATCCTAAAAGGAGAAAACTGACAACTACAAAATTATCTTATAAATAAGAACAGACAACTCTGTAGCATTGTTAAAATGTTACTTCTATATTTTAAAATATTTTTTAACACTAGAAACCATTTTACTTTTCTTTTTACAGACAAAAATTCATGAGTGATATAATGCAACATTCTGAATGTATTTAAGGCACATGGACAGATGAAATCTGCAACAAAAAAAAAAAAAAAAAAAGGCATGAAAAAAGAAAGCTACGTGCCCAATACATTTTGGAGGCTTCATGGCACACTATGACAAACAGTTTGAACAGCTTATTATTAAATGTGTGTCACAAAAATTTAAATAAAAGCTAGTATTTAACCTTTGATAACTTTTTGTTACACCTTTGAAAGTTATGGAATAGAATACGTGAGGCATTGACCATTTTGACATGTAAATGTACAAGCTTATGGTGAATGGTGTTTATTTCACATACACTCCTCCCAGTTACTGTAATTCAAACATTTCAAACTGTGCTCCTAAAGGGTTCATCCCAAGCACAATTTCTTTAAAATGTACAAACAAAATATGCTTGCCAGCCCTGTAAAATCAAAGCAACAGGGTGAGACAAGGCATTTAACTTTGCTGCCACGGTGGCTTACTTCATCCCATCTCCCTCCCTCCACAGTTCCTTCCTACTAGGCATTTCCTCGTCTTCATACTTGGTACAGGAGAAAGGTGGCGTGTGCTTGGTAATATTTCAAATTCAAAGTCTAGCTCAAGTGCTGTTCAGAACATTCCAAGGGACCATCTGTTTATATTTTATAAGCTGCTGCATGACATTCCTTTTTTCGAAAATACATGCATATTTATTTGAACTTGCCCCAAATCTGCACCTTTATAGTACAAGCAGGTTAATCCATAATTAAATATTACTCTGCTAAATCTGTACCTTGATACACCATTGAAAGAAAGGTTTTTTTCTTTACTGTTGCTGAGAGACAAACCCAAAAGAAATCATGCTGTATAGGTTTTAGCTTCAGCTCCAGCCTATTCTGCCTAATCTCCTTTTTAAACTGTGGCATTGGTGTGTTGTCTCCCTTTTATCTGTCACAAACATTCCGGGATCTGCACTTTTGACTTTTCTCCATGATCAGAAGGGGAGAATGATGTGTAGTATTCCTACACACTGAGTTTGAACGTATCTTGTTAGTTTCCATTCTGTAGACCAACTCAGTTCTCCTCTGCTTTACATAGCAGGACCACTGCCGACCTCAAGTGGAGCCATCAGAGGTAGGAAATGCTCCACTTTCTGAAGCATGCTAATGCGTGTTACATAATTGACCATTTTCAAACAGCATTCATGTTACTGTTAAAATGGTACAGTATTATAAAGTTTTAAAACATAATTCTGTATGCTATTCCAATAATGGAATATCGGTTCATAAATTCAAATGATGTTTTTCTTTTGAACATGTGTCTGTGTGTGTGCATTTATCTTGTTGCATAAGAAATTCACACACTTAAATATAAACAATAAATGCTATCACAGGGGAGGAAAAAGTCAGATTTTATGGTTACTTTGCGCTGAAGCTAGAAAGTTACATACCCCAACATCCCTTTTCCTGCTAGCCATGACAATATCATCTGACTAAGAAGTACAATTTAAACAAGACAAAGACAAATCTCTTTAGAACACTTGAGTTGTATCTGAAGTCAACACAACACCTTCTGCTTGTGTCCTCCCCCGTGAACACATTTCTGTACAAATGAGACAGTTGCATATATTTGGTCCCTTCCCAGACCCAATACAACTTACCAGTATAAGTTACAGTTTCAAAAGATCTATTTCTATATTAATGCTGCAATGTTGAGGACTTTGGAGAAATGACATAACACATCTCAGAAGGCAGCAACATTATAAAAAAAATTATTATTCAAGGATAACAAAATGGTGGCAAATCCTACTTTTTGACTTGATGTATAAATATTTTATATATAAAAAAATACCCTGTTACATCACATTTAGTAACTCCCCGGCCCCGGCCCAAAAATACAATCACTTGTCTATAAATGAATTGCTTTTTTGATTCATTTCTCTAATATTTTAAGTTCATAATAAGAGACTCCTGTCCCTTTTTTGGCACTTTGGGCTTCTGGTACTGTAGAACAAACATACGCATCTTTGTCAGTGATGAGCTGCTTGTCTGTATTTGTGCGTCATTCTCATTTAATCACTAGCATCCTGTGGCTGTGATGTCAAAGACATAATTACAGGTTGAGGAACTGATGCACCATTTCCATCTTCTAGTTTAGAGCGTTTAGCCTCTGGCTCACCAGTAGAAGGAGCCGGCTGCTCTCCCTCAGCATTGGGTACCTTGCTTACCACGACAGGCGGTGAGGTGCTTGCTTGTGCAGCTAAGATTTGCAATGGATTGCTAAGAGCTGAAAAGAAAGAGAATGTTAAGACAATTAAGAAAGAGCACATTAAGATAACTTACTTACTTCCACAAATGCTTGTGTTACACTGGCTTAAATTCGATCAGTGAATTGCAAGCTTTTATTCTGTCAGATGTCTGTTTACAAAAAACTGTGCACTGGAAACAAACACCTTGATGTATTATAATAAAGTCATCAAATAATAAATTCTTTAAAAACTCAACATATGAGGGTGGACGCAAAAATTCTTGGAGTGGGTCAGTAGCACGGGAGTAGGACATAGTTACTGAATATGTTGCTAGGTATTGTATGCCTGCAGTCTGGTTACTGAGTCCACTGAGTTGATAGAGTGCATATTTCTGGCATTTATTCGACAATTGCACTTGGGTGACTTATTTTCTCAAAGCCACCATGGAAGATTTTTCAAGATACAGTGATAAATCGAATTTTTCAACATTGATGACTTATTCAAAATTAGTTTTTTTCTCCAAAATTTTGGAATAAAGTATTGTTTCAAGGAAGAAGTGATTTTTGCTATGCAGAGCATGGCAAGTGGTAGTGAATATAGGCACAGCTAGGCCATGGCACAAGATATCTGTGCAGCTGTACAGCGGGACAAGGTAGTGCATTGTGCTTTATATACACATAGATATATCCATATAGCTTTAACAATCAAAGCAATTTTCCTTTACAAATGTGTATTTACTGATCACCAATTTTTTACCTACCTAGGAATTAAATTTACAGTACCTTCATTCAGTGAGTAAAAATGCTATTTCTTACCATATGTATTTCCACTAACACTGGTCACTGGTAGCGCATGCTTGCCATTCTGAGTGACTGCTCTGACAGGAAGTTGATGCTGGCCTAAATTAACAGGAGCTGCCTGTTGGACAATGGTGAATGTCTGCCCTCCAGTGCTTGGATTCATGTGGCTGCTGACTGCCTGAATCACTCGACTGGCAGTTGGAATAGTTGTATAAGTAACTACGGGCTTCTCCTCAGTCTTACCTGACATTTAATGAAAGAGATTACAGAGTCAAATCACATAAAATTTATAGAAAACTTGTGAAAAAGTCATCCTTATACTTAACAAAAGCAAACTTAAAGCAGGCACTTCATTCTGAAAGTCTCACTCAAATTTTAATCTTACCAATAAGCTCTCCTGCTCCTTGTACACTTCCAGAAGGATTTGTATTGGCTAGGATATAGCCATTCGATGAATTGGCAGAGGATGTGACCACCCGCACCATAGTTACTGTCGGTGCTTGCTGAACAACATGAATAGCATGACCTGAAGACTGCTGAGTGGTTACTAGTGATGCAGGAACATAAGCCAACGGTTTAGCTACAACAGTGGGCGGTGGTGGGACTGCCATGATAACTGGTTGGCTACTAACTGGAGATCCTAAAAAATAAATTGGAAAGATATTAAAAAGAAATCAATTAATACTGTTGCTGTTAAATTTCTATTTCTCTAGAATTAAATGATCAGCTCAAGTCAGAATACTAATTATTTTTTGATTCCTATTTATTAAGGATAATAAAAGAAAAACAAGAAGCAGTAGTAGACATGGTATCTGCAATGTTAAACTGGGTTACAGCAAATGGACCAGCACTATGCTTTTTAAATAAATAATTAAAGCCTGAAACACAACAAAATGAAATGATAATAAAACAAAGATTCTATGCAAAATATCATTCTCCAATGAAAGCAGCTTTCAAGCAGTAAACAGCATAGATTATTCTAATGTGTCAAATGTCACATCATGCAACCCAAAATCAATGGTTCATAATAAAGTGCATAACTTACTTACAAAATGATTTGAATTTAAATAACATAGAGGTTAACTGTTTTGGCTGTGTTAATCCTCACTGTATTTCTGAATGTATGTATTAAACATATCCAACAGTACAATTTTACCGGACAGCCCAACTCATACTGCTCTATTTATGGTAAATAAAGTAGATATATACAAATACTTTTTTGGGAGATACCTGGCCATGTTCACATAGTCTGCATTTTAAAAGTAGTGTTTACATTAATCCAAATGACCACAGTTGACCTGCCGCAATGTAATTTAAATTGAATTAAGCAAAACAGTCAATGCAACATGCATTTCAGTTGAGCTTTTACACAAATCTCTTGGAGAGTTCAATTTGATGGATTTGTAATGTACTACACACAACTAAAATTATTCTAGAATTTCATCTAAGACACTAACCTGGGGCACTCTGTGAGTATCGATACTCCGGTACAGATGCAAGCTTAGATCCAAAGTCATGATCATGAGGGATTGGTGATCCTTCTCGAGACATTGACTCCGGCGTCTGTAAACCACTAGAATGAGGTGACAGCAAGCCAGGATGCGTGGGAGATGCAGGTGCACTCCTAAAATAGTGAGAGTAACATGCTTAAACATCTTCAACTTACCATATCGGAGATAAACAAGCCTGGGCTGAGGTAGGTCTTTGTACAGGAAACTGACCTATTAATTTGAGAAACTGTGGTAAAGATTGAAACTTTTTATGATGTGATGATAACCTTAAAACCTATTATCATTGAGAAATCCCTGGGCCCTGTCAGCAAAACAAATTGAAGCACCATATCTAAATCCTTCTTCAGGTTTGCAGAATCCACCTTTACTTCCTGTTTCTATAAAGATGGTGCCAAATCCCTTTACAAAAAGCTTAGCTAGTGACTTGCTAAGCTACATAGGTGACAGAATATAGAACTTCAGAAGTGGATGAATGAACATTTATACTTTTGTAAATTTCTTTAACACAATGACTGGTAAACATTAATTAACTTGTAGTAGGTGATCTATAGACAAATGCCACCTATGAGTTATCACATAAACCATTTTCAGGGCTAAAGCACCAAATACGAACATACTTATTTAGAGATAACACATGTCAGTAGAGGATAATAGGCATCTGAAATAAGAATAAAAAATCAATGTGCTATCACAAAACAGAATATTTCACTTTCAGGTTTTTCTTATTAGCCATATTTTGGATAACATTTATTTTTCACAAAAATAATTTACATATATAGAATCACTGACATCTGACTATCTCCAAACGATTAGCATCTGACAACTATGAAGTTCAAATGAAAAATAAGACATTTGTTTGCAACTAATTGTGCAAGATCTAACTTCTTGGACACAGCTGAGTTATCGTGCAGCTGGTGCACAAAGAATTTTCTATTCCAACTATGAGGTAACTCAATATATATATTTTATATATATATATATATATATATATATATATATATATATATATATTTACACGAGCTGTGTAAGCCCGTGATGTAAAAAGCCTGGGGTCACAGAAACTATTGAAATCGTCAGAAAAAAAATATTGAAATGTAGAGATGTCAGGTAATTGACAGGAACTACTCTGGGCGTCTCTCTCCCAGGAAGATTAGTTTTGCCGACGTGCTCGCATCGCTTGTGCATTAGCGGCGGGAGGAAAAGTAGAAGGGATACAGTTTTGCCGGTGTTAGCAGCTAAGCGACTTTGTCTTTCTTCTGAGGTTTCATTTTGCTGACGTGCTGGCCCCACTTGTGTTATTAGTGACTAAGCAAGTTTTCTGTTTCCTTGGAGGTGGAGCCCTTACCCATACTCCACCTCTCACTTCCGGGCCGAACAGACACACATACACTTCCACACATTATATACAAGAAATATAACCGAGTGGTAACCAAATAACAGTGGTATGTCTTTCATTTCCTAGGAACTTCTGAGTACTGGGGTGTTTTCTGAACAAAGATTTTTAGTGAAGCAGTATTTAGTTGTATGAAATTAAATCAAATGTGAAAAACTGACTGTGCAAAAATTTGGGTACCCTTGTAATTCTGCTGATTTCAAACGCAAGTTCTGCTTCCCTTTGACTCTCCTCTGAAAAGTGACAGCATGGGATCCTCAAAGCAACTCTCAAAAGATCTGAAAACAAAGATTGTTCAGTATCATGGTTTAGGGCAGCGCTTCCTGATTGGGGGTGCTTGTGAGCAACTGTTGTTGGGGGTGCCAGAATCCATTGAGGAAGAAAAATGAAAAACATTATTTGTACAAAATCTTAATTTATCTATCCATTCCTAAATAATTAAATGGGTCATTTTGTATCAGTGCAATACGCTGCTTGTTAAAATGGATGACTTCCGCTCTTATGCGCAATTAGTGCTGCATGGGTATTATGAACGATCGTATCTGTTCAAGTTCTATTTAAATTTTAAATATAAGTAAGTTTTATTTAGTCGACAGAAATATCTTTGGTAGGAATGTAAGTTAAACTTAGTCATCACTGCATAAATTTTTCTTCACCATAGAAATTTAAAGACTAAATTCAACTTACATTCCTACCAAAGATATTTCTGTCGACTAAATAGAACCTACTTATATCCAAATAGAACTTGAAAAGATATATTTTTTCGAATCTGACCGCACATTTTAGATCGACTTGACGCACACTACATCGAGCCTGCGTACTATTGTGCTGTCGTCTGCCTGCCTCAATAAGTCACCGTCACTTCGCTCTTACTTTTTTACCATTCATTTAATCATGGCTAGTCGCGAAAAAATTAGAAAATGGAAGGAGGATTACACTGAGTATGGCTTTACCAAAACAATTATTGATGGAGTAGACAGACAGCAGTGCGTGCTTTGCAATGCAATATTTTCCAATTCCAACTTGAAGCCATCAAAGCTCGGTGAACATTTCCAAGTTAAACATGGTGAAAACATGAGAGAAGGGAATGATCTTAATTCCTTGAAGGCTAAAAGGGCACGCTACGACATTAAAGGAACGCTTCCGAAGTTAGGGTTCGCTCCTGTGGATAAGCCCCTGCTTCTGGCATCATTCAAAGTTGCATACGAAGTGGCAAAAATGAAAAAGCCACACACACTTGCAGAGACTCTTATCAAACCATGTGTTTTACATATACAGTAATGAAGACTATCCTGGGTGGCAGAGGCTGCACGGAAAGTTTAACAGATTCCTCTGTCAAACAAATTTATCCGAAGTACAGTAGGATTGATGACATCGGCGCTGATATTCTCAATCAAGTGGTTTTGGACATCAAAGCTTCCCCTGTCAAGATCTCAATTCAGTTAGATGAATCGACAGACGTCGATAATTGTAGGCAACTCATCGTTTTCGTTCGTTATGTAAAGGGGAATGCCATCGAGGAAGAATTCCTGTTTTGCAAATCACTCGAAACAACGACAACCACAAGGGATGTTTTCAATACGGTGAAAAGCTTTTTCAATACTAACAAGATTCCATTGCAAATTATCGGATCTATTTGTACTGACAGTGCTCCTGTTATGTTAGGAAACCGATCTGGCTTTGTTACTCTTGTAAGAAATGAAGTACCAGAGGTGACGGTTACTCATTGTATCCTTCATCGCCAAGCTCTTGTGTCGAAGACCTTGCCGGTTACTTTGAAAAACGTAATGGATTCGTGTGTTAAAATTACAGTGGTGTGAAAAACTATTTGCCCTCTTCCTGATTTCTTATTCTTTTGCATGTTTGTCACACAAAATGTTTCTGATCATCAAACACATTTAACCATTAGTCAAATATAACACAAGTAAACACAAAATGCAGTTTTTAAATGATGGTTTTTATTATTTAGGGAGAAAAAAAAATCCAAACCTACATGGCCCTGTGTGAAAAAGTAATTGCCCCCTTGTAAAAAAATAACCTAACTGTGGTGTATCACACCTGAGTTCAATTTCCGTAGCCACCCCCAGGCCTGATTACTGCCACACCTGTTTCAATCAAGAAATCACTTAAATAGGAGCTGCCTGACACAGAGAAGTAGACCAAAAGCACCTCAAAAGATAGACATCATGCCAAGATCCAAAGAATTCAGGAACAAATGAGAACAGAAGTAATTGAGATCTATCAGTCTGGTAAAGGTTATAAAGCCATTTCTAAAGCTTTGGGACTCCAGCGAACCACAGTGAGAGCCATTATCCACAAATGGCAAAAACATGGAACAGTGGTGAACCTTCCCAGGAGTGGCCGGCCGACCAAAATTACCCCAAGAGCGCAGAGACGACTCATCCGAGAGGTCACAAAAGACCCCAGGACAACGTCTAAAGAACTGCAGGCCTCACTTGCCTCAATTAAGGTCAGTGTTCACGACTCCACCATAAGAAAGAGACTGGGCAAAAACGGCCTGCATGGCAGATTTCCCAGACGCAAACCACTGTTAAGCAAAAAGAACATTAGGGCTCGTCTCAATTTTGCTAAGAAACATCTCAATGATTGCCAAGACTTTTGGAAAATACCTTGTGGACTGAGGAGTCAAAAGTTGAACTTTTTGGAAGGCAAATGTCCCGTTACATCTGGCGTAAAAGGAACACAGCATTTCAGAAAAAGAACATCATACCAACAGTAAAATATGGTGGTGGTAGTGTGATGGTCTGGGGTTGTTTTGCTGCTTCAGGACCTGAAGGCTTGCTGTGATAGATGGAACCATGAATTCTACTGTCTACCAAAAATCCTGAAGGAGAATGTCCGGCCATCTGTTCGTCACTCAAGCTGAAGCGATCTTGGGTGCTGCAACAGGACAATGACCCAAAACACACCAGCAAATCCACCTCTGAATGGCTGAAGAAAAACAAAATGAAGACTTTGGAGTGGCCTAGTCAAAGTCCTGACCTGAATCCAATTGAGATGCTATGGCATGACCTTAAAAAGGCGGTTCATGCTAGAAAACCCTCAAATAAAGCTGAATTACAACAATTTTGCAAAGATGAGTGGGCCAAAATTCCTCCAGAGCGCTGTAAAAGACTCATTGCAAGTTATCGCAAACGCTTGATTGCAGTTATTGCTGCTAAGGGTGGCCCAACCAGTTATTAGGTTCAGGGGGCAATTACTTTTTCACACAGGGCCATGTAGGTTTGGATTTTTTTTTCTCCCTAAATAATAAAAAACCACCATTTACAAACTGCATTTTGTGTTTACTTGTGTTATATTTGACTAATGGTTAAATGTGTTTGATGATCAGAAACATTTTGTGTGACAAACATGCAAAAGAATAAGAAATCAGGAAGGGGGCAAATAGTTTTTCACACCACTGTATAAATTTTATTCGTGGAAGAGCTTTGAATCACATGTTGTTCAAAGCGTTTTGTAGAGAACTTAATGATGATGCTTCTATTCTCCTATTTCATACAGAGAATGGCTTTCTAGAGATCGAGTTTTGACAAGGTTTTTTCAGCTCATAAAGGAAATAGAACAGTTTCTACGAGAACAGAAATGTAACCTTCTGCATTCTTTTGAATTTCCTTATTTTACACCATTGTTGGCATACCTGGCAGATATTTTCCAACATCTCAATGACCTGAATTGTTCGATTCAGGGAAAAGAAATGAATATTGTGACCGCCTGCGACAAGCTGCGTGCTTTCAGGAATAAGTTGCTTTTATGGAGTTTATGTATCCAGAATAAGAATTTCGCTAATTTTCCTTTGCTGAATGAAGTCATTGTGGAGTGCAGCAGCTTAAATTTTAAAGACAGTGTCAAAGAAGAAATCAGTCAGCACCTGGAAAGCCTGAAAGAGTCATTTGACAGTTATTTCTACCCGGGAGATCTGGAAGAATCAGAAACCTGAATTGTCAACCCCTTTGCTTTCAAATTAGAAAAGATGAGAGATGAGGATGAAGACAAAGAACATTTAATTGAGATGCAAGCATGCCAAGCAATGAAGCTGCTTTACGAGTCCAGTTCACTCTAAACCTTTTGGTGCAGTGTTCAAACTGGGTATTCAACTCTTGCAAAAAAGAGCATTGAAAGTCTTTGTCTCATTTGCCACCACTTGGCTATGTGAATCGGGATTTTCATCTCTACTGTACATCAAGAATAAATATCGTAACGCACAGAACCCCGAAAATGACCTACGCGTTTCATTAACACATAAAAAACCACGTTTCGAAGAGATAATTACAAAGAAGAGGCAGGAGAAAAGTCAAAGAACCTAAACAACATAAAATTCTCAAACTATTTATTCCTTCTATAAATTTATTTATAAAGAACATCATTTCATACTTGTATTTTGTGTGGTTGAGGTGTGGAAGGCTGCTCTTTCCACCCTCTTGTTAGCTGTGAATAAAGTATCCATTATTCATAAAGCTTCAATTGGTGATCTGTTTTCTGCGTTAACCTCATATTTTTTCATACTTCTTCTCAAACCAAGGGGGTGCGAAATCGGCCTCGTCCGTCACAGGGGGTGCGAGGGTAAAATGAATCAGAAAGCGCTGGTTTAGGCGAAGGCTACAAAAAGAGGCTTAAACTGTCACTTTCAACTGTAAGGAATGGAATCAGGAAATGGAAGGTCACATGCACAGTTGCTGTTAAACCCAGATCTGGCAGGCCAAGAAAAATATAGGAGCGGTATATGTGCAGGATTGTGA